>NW_027100146.1:0-72812 GCF_031753505.1 Anomalospiza imberbis
TGCTGGCCGGCCTTAGCTTCCGGCCGCCCGGCCCCTGGGGCTTAGGCCGGCCAGGACACCAGGTCTACCCATGGGCCGGGCCGCCGGAGGCTAAGGCCGGCAAGGGCAACCTGTCTACCCAGAAACCCGGCGCCTGGAGGCCGAGTCCGGCCAGGGCCACAGGTCTACCCAGGGACTGGGCAACCGGAGGCTAGGGCCGGCCAGGACAACCGGTCTACCCACAAGCCAGGCAGGCGGAGGCCGAGGCCGGCCAGGCCGACAGGTCTACCATCGGGCCTGTCGGCCGCAGGTCGAGGCCGGCCAGGGCAACAGGTCCACCCACGGGCCGGGCAGAGGAAATCCAAGACGGGGCCGAGACAACAGGGCTACCCACAGCCGGGCAGGCAGAGGCCGAGGCCGGCGGGGAACAACAGGTCTACCCAGGGGCCCGGCACTTGCGGCTGAGGCCGGCCAGGGCAACAGGTCTACCCATGGGCCGGTCGGCCAGAGGCCAAGGCCAACCAAGGCAACAGGTCTACCCACGGGAGTGGGCAGACGTAAGCCAAAATGGGGCCCAAGACAACAGGTCTACCCATGGGCCGGGCGGAGGTAGCCAAGAAGGGGCCCGAGACAACAGGTATACCCACGGGCCTGGCGGCCGGAGGCCGAGGCCGGTGAGGACAACAGGTGTACCCAGGGGCCCGGTGCCTGACGGCCAAGGCAAGCCAGGGCAACAGGTCTACCAACGGAGCTGGTTGGCCGGAGGCTAAGGCCGGCCTTGGACGCCAGGCGCCGGGCCCCTGGGTAGACCTGTTGTCCCCCGCCGGCCTCAGCCTCTGCCTGCCCGGCTTGTGGGTAGACCTGTCATCTCGGCCCCGTCTTGGCTTACCTACGACTGGCCTGTGGGTAGACCTGCTGCCCTGGCCGGCCTCGGCCTGCGGCCGACAGGCCCATTGGTAGACCTGTTGGCCTGGCCGGCCACGGCCTCTGCCTGCCTGGCTTGTGGGTAGACCTGTTGTCCTGGCCGGCCTTGGCCTCCGGCCGACCGGCCCGTGGGTAGACCGGTTGTCCTGGCCGGCCTTAGCCTCCGGCCGCCTGGCCCGCTGGGTAGACCTGTGTCCCTGGCAGACTGCGGCCTCCAGGTGCCGGGGGCCCTGGGTAGACCTGTTTTCTCGCCCTGTCTTCGCTTACTTCTGCCTGGCTCGTGCGTCGACCTGTTGTCCTGGACGGCCTTAGCCTCCGGCTGCCCGGTTCCGTGGGTAGACCTGTTGCCCTGGCCAGCCTCGGCCTTCAGGCGCTGTGCCCCTGGGTAGACCTGTTGTCCTGGCCGGATTCGGCCTCCAGGCGCCTGGACCCTTCGTTGACCTGTTGTCCCCGGCGGGCCTCGGCCTCCAGGTGCCAGGACCGTGGGGAGACTTGTTGCCCATGCCGGCCTTAGACTCTGGCCGACCGGCCTGTGGGTAGACCTGCTGTGCTGGCCGGCCTTAGCTTCCGGCCGCCCGGCCCCTGGGGCTTAGGCCGGCCAGGACACCAGGTCTACCCATGGGCCGGGCCGCCGGAGGCTAAGGCCGGCAAGGGCAACCTGTCTACCCAGAAACCCGGCGCCTTGAGGCAGAGTCCGGCCAGGGCCACAGGTCTACCCAGGGACTGGGCAACCGGAGGCTAGGGCCGGCCAGGACAACCGGTCTACCCACAAGCCAGGCAGGGCGGAGGCCGAGGCCGGCCAGGCCGACAGGTCTACCATCGGGCCTGTCGGCCGCAGGCCGAGGCCGGCCAGGGCAACAGGTCGACCCACTGGACGGGCAGAGGAAAGCCAAGACGGGGCCGAGACAACAGGGCTACCCACAAGCTGGGCAGGCGGAGGCCGAGGCCGGCGGGGGACAACAGGTCTACCCAGGGGCCCGGCACTTGCGGCTGAGGCCGGCCAGGGCAACAGGTCTTCCCAGGGGCCGGGCGGCCGGAGGCTAAGGCCGGCCAGCACAGCAGGTCTACCCACGGGCCGGTCGGGCCAGAGGCTAAGGCCGGCATGGGCAGCAGGTCTCCCCACGGTCCCGGCGCCTGGAGGCCGAGGCCCGCCGGGGACAGCAGGTCTACCCTGTGCCCCGGCGCCTGGAGGCCGAGGCCGGCCAGGGCAACAGGTCTACCCAAGGGCCGAGCAGAGGTAAGCCAAGACAGGGCCGAGACAGCAGGTCAACCCCGGGCCCCGGTGCCTGGAGGCCAAGGCCTGCCAGGGACACAGGTCTACCCACAGGGCCTGGCGGGCGGAGGCCAAGGACGACATGGACAACAGGCCTACCCAAGGGCCCGTCGGCCGGAGGGCCAAGGCCGGCCAGGACAACAGGTCTACCCACGGGGCCGGGCGGCTGGAGGCTAAGGCCGGCCAGGACAACAGGTCTACCCATGGGCCGGTCGGCCAGAGGCCAAGGCAAACCAAGGCAACAGGTCTACCACGGGAGTGGGCAGAGGTAAGCCAAAATGGGGCCCAAGACAACAGGTCTACCCATGGGCCAGGCGGAGGTAGCCAAGAAGGGGCCCGAGACAACAGGTATACCCACGGGCCTGGCGGCCGGAGGCCGAGGCCGGTGAGGACAACAGGTGTACCCATGGGGCCCGGTGCCTGACGGCCAGAGGCAAGCCAGGGCAACAGGTCTACCAACGGAGCTGGTTGGCCGGAGGCAAAGGCCGGCCTTGGACGCCAGGCGCCGGGCCCCTGGGTAGACCTGTTGTCCCCCCGCCGGCCTCAGCCTCTGCCTGCCCGGCTTGTGGGTAGACCTGTCGCCTCGGCCCCGTCTTGGCTTACCTACGACTGGCCTGTGGGTAGACCTGCTGCCCTGGCCGGCCTCGGCCTGCGGCCGACAGGCCCATTGGTAGACCTGTTGGCCTGGCCGGCCACGGCCTCTGCCTGCCTGGCTTGTGGGTAGACCTGTTGTCCTGCCGGCCTTGGCCTCCGGCCGACCGGCCCGTGGGTAGACCGGTTGTCCTGGCCGGCCTTAGCCTCCGGCCGCCTGGCCCGCTGGGTAGACCTGTGTCCCTGGCAGACTGCGGCCTCCAGGTGCCGGGGCCCTGGGTAGACCTGTTTTCTCGGCCCTGTCTTCGCTTACTTCTGCCTGGCTCGTGCGTCGACCTGTTGTCCTGGACGGCCTTAGCCTCCGGCTGCCCGGTTCCGTGGGTAGACCTGTTGCCCTGGCCAGCCTCGGCCTTCAGGCGCTGTGCCCCTGGGTAGACCTGTTGTCCTGGCCGGATTCGGCCTCCAGGCGCCTGGACCCTTCGTTGACCTGTTGTCCCCGGCGGGCCTCGGCCTCCAGGCGCCAGGACCGTGGGGAGACTTGTTGCCCATGCCGGCCTTAGACTCTGGCCGACCGGCCTGTGGGTAGACCTGCTGTGCTGGCCGGCCTTAGCTTCCGGCCCGCCCGGCCCCTGGGGCTTAGGCCGGCCAGGACACCAGGTCTACCCATGGGCCGGGCCCGCCGGAGGCTAAGGCCGGCAAGGGCAACCTGTCCTACCCAGAAACCCGGCGCCTGGAGGCCGAGTCCGGCCAGGGCCACAGGTCTACCCAGGGACTGGGCAACCGGAGGCTAGGGCCGGCCAGGACAACCGGTCTACCCACAAGCCAGGCAGGCGGAGGCCGAGGCCGGCCAGGCCGACAGGTCTACCATCGGGCCTGTCGGCCGCAGGTCGAGGCCGGCCAGGGCAACAGGGTCCACCCACGGGCCGGGCAGAGGAAATCCAAGACGGGGCCGAGACAACAGGGCTACCCACAAGCCGGGCAGGCAGCGGCCCGAGGCCGGCGGGGAACAACAGGTCTACCCAGGGGCCCGGCACTTGCGGCTGAGGCCGGCCAGGGCAACAGGTCTACCCATGGGCCGGTCGGCCAGAGGCCAAGGCCAACCAAGGCAACAGGTCTACCCACGGGAGTGGGCAGAGGTAAGCCAAAATGGGGCCCAAGACAACAGGTCTACCCATGGGCCGGGCGGAGGTAGCCAAGAAGGGGCCCGAGACAACAGGTATACCCACGGGCCTGGCGGCCGGAGGCCGAGGCCGGTGAGGACAACAGGTGTACCCAGGGGCCCGGTGCCTGACGGCCAAGGCAAGCCAGGGCAACAGGTCTACCAACGGAGCTGGTTGGCCGGAGGCTAAGGCCGGCCTTGGACGCCAGGCGCCGGGCCCCTGGGTAGACCTGTTGTCCCCCGCCGGCCTCAGCCTCTGCCTGCCCGGCTTTGTGGGTAGACCTGTCGCCTCGGCCCCGTCTTGGCTTACCTACGACTGGCCTGTGGGTAGACCTGCTGCCCTGGCCGGCCTCGGCCTGCGGCCGACAGGCCCATTGGTAGACCTGTTGGCCTGGCCGGCCACGGCCTCTGCCTGCCTGGCTTGTGGGTAGACCTGTTGTCCTGGCCGGCCTTGGCCTCCGGCCCGACCGGCCCGTGGGTAGACCGGTTGTCCTGGCCGGCCTTAGCCTCCGGCCGCCTGGCCCGCTGGGTAGACCTGTGTCCCTGGCAGACTGCGGCCTCCAGGTGCCGGGGGCCCTGGGGTAGACCTGTTTTCTCGGCCCCTGTCTTCGCTTACTTCTGCCTGGCTCGTGCGTCGACCTGTTGTCCTGGACGGCCTTAGCCTCCGGCTGCCCGGTTCCGTGGGTAGACCTGTTGCCCTGGCCAGCCCTCGGCCTTCAGGCGCTGTGCCCCTGGGTAGACCTGTTGTCCTGTCCGGATTCGGCCTCCAGGCGCCTGGGACCCTTCGTTGACCTGTTGTCCCCGGCGGGCCTCGGCCTCCAGGTGCCAGGACCGTGGGGAGACTTGTTGCCCATGCCGGCCTTAGACTCTGGCCGACCGGCCTGTGGGTAGACCTGCTGTGCTGGCCGGCCTTAGCTTCCGGCCGCCCGGCCCCTGGGGCTTAGGCCGGCCAGGACACCAGGTCTACCCATGGCCGGGCCCGCCGGAGGCTAAGGCCGGCAAGGGCAACCTGTCTACCCAGAAACCCGGCGCCTTGAGGCAGAGTCCGGCCAGGGCCACAGGTCTACCCAGGGGACTGGGCAACCGGAGGCTAGGGCCGGCCAGGACAACCGGTCTACCCACAAGCCAGGCAGGCGGAGGCCGAGGCCGGCCAGGCCGACAGGTCTACCATCGGGCCTGTCGGCCGCAGGCCGAGGCCGGCCAGGGCAACAGGTCGACCCACTGGACCGGGCAGAGGAAAGCCAAGACGGGGCCGAGACAACAGGGCTACCCACAAGCTGGGCAGGCGGAGGCCGAGGCCGGCGGGGGACAACAGGTCTACCCAGGGGCCCGGCACTTGCGGCTGAGGCCGGCCAGGGCAACAGGTCTTCCCAGGGGCCGGGCGGCCGGAGGCTAAGGCCGGCATGGGCAGCAGGTCTCCCCACGGTCCCGGCGCCTGGAGGCCGAGGCCCGCCGGGGACAGCAGGTCTACCCTGTGCCCCGGCGCCTGGAGGCCGAGGCCGGCCAGGGCAACAGGTCTACCCAAGGGCCGAGCAGAGGTAAGCCAAGACAGGGCCGAGACAGCAGGTCAACCCCGGGCCCCGGTGCCTGGAGGCCAAGGCCTGCCAGGGACACAGGTCTACCCACAGGGCCTGGCGGGCGGAGGCCAAGGACGACATGGACAACAGGCCTACCCAAGGGCCCGTCGGGCCGGAGGCCAAGGCCGGCCAGGACAACAGGTCTACCCACGGGCCGGGCGGCTGGAGGCTAAGGCCGGCCAGGACAACAGGTCTACCCATGGGCCGGTCGGCCAGAGGCCAAGGCAAACCAAGGCAACAGGTCTACCACGGGAGTGGGCAGAGGTAAGCCAAAATGGGGCCCAAGACAACAGGTCTACCCATGGGCCAGGCGGAGGTAGCCAAGAAGGGGCCCGAGACAACAGGTATACCCACGGGCCTGGCGGCCGGAGGCCGAGGCCGGTGAGGACAACAGGTGTACCCATGGGGCCCGGTGCCTGACGGCCAGAGGCAAGCCAGGGCAACAGGTCTACCAACGGAGCTGGTTGGCCGGAGGCAAAGGCCGGCCTTGGACGCCAGGCGCCGGGCCCCTGGGTAGACCTGTTGTCCCCCGCCGGCCTCAGCCTCTGCCTGCCCGGCTTGTGGGTAGACCTGTCGCCTCGGCCCCGTCTTGGCTTACCTACGACTGGCCTGTGGGTAGACCTGCTGCCCTGGCCGGCCTCGGCCTGCGGCCGACAGGCCCATTGGTAGACCTGTTGGCCTGGCCGGCCACGGCCTCTGCCTGCCTGGCTTGTGGGTAGACCTGTTGTCCTGCCGGCCTTGGCCTCCGGCCGACCGGCCCGTGGGTAGACCGGTTGTCCTGGCCGGCCTTAGCCTCCGGCCGCCTGGCCCGCTGGGTAGACCTGTGTCCCTGGCAGACTGCGGCCTCCAGGTGCCGGGGGCCCTGGGTAGACCTGTTTTCTCGGCCCTGTCTTCGCTTACTTCTGCCTGGCTCGTGCGTCGACCTGTTGTCCTGGACGGCCTTAGCCTCCGGCTGCCCGGTTCCGTGGGTAGACCTGTTGCCCTGGCCAGCCTCGGCCTTCAGGCGCTGTGCCCCTGGGTAGACCTGTTGTCCTGGCCGGATTCGGCCTCCAGGCGCCTGGACCCTTCGTTGACCTGTTGTCCCCCGGCGGGCCTCGGCCTCCAGGCGCCAGGACCGTGGGGAGACTTGTTGCCCATGCCGGCCTTAGACTCTGGCCGACCGGCCTGTGGGTAGACCTGCTGTGCTGGCCGGCCTTAGCTTCCGGCCGCCCGGCCCCTGGGGCTTAGGCCGGCCAGGACACCAGGTCTACCCATGGGCCGGGCCGCCGGAGGCTAAGGCCGGCAAGGGCAACCTGTCTACCCAGAAACCCGGCGCCTGGAGGCCGAGTCCGGCCAGGGCCACAGGTCTACCCAGGGACTGGGCAACCGGAGGCTAGGGCCGGCCAGGACAACCGGTCTACCCACAAGCCAGGCAGGCGGAGGCCGAGGCCGGCCAGGCCGACAGGTCTACCATCGGGCCTGTCGGCCGCAGGTCGAGGCCGGCCAGGGCAACAGGTCCACCCACGGGCCGGGCAGAGGAAATCCAAGACGGGGCCGAGACAACAGGGCTACCCACAAGCCGGGCAGGCAGCGGCCGAGGCCGGCGGGGAACAACAGGTCTACCCAGGGGCCCGGCACTTGCGGCTGAGGCCGGCCAGGGCAACAGGTCTACCCATGGGGCCGGTCGGCCAGAGGCCAAGGCCAACCAAGGCAACAGGTCTACCCACGGGAGTGGGCAGAGGTAAGCCAAAATGGGGCCCAAGACAACAGGTCTACCCATGGGCCGGGCGGAGGTAGCCAAGAAGGGGCCCGAGACAACAGGTATACCCACGGGCCTGGCGGCCGGAGGCCGAGGCCGGTGAGGACAACAGGTGTACCCAGGGGCCCGGTGCCTGACGGCCAAGGCAAGCCAGGGCAACAGGTCTACCAACGGAGCTGGTTAGCCGGAGGCTAAGGCCGGCCTTGGACGCCAGGCGCCGGGCCCCTGGGTAGACCTGTTGTCCCCCGCCGGCCTCAGCCTCTGCCTGCCCGGCTTGTGGGTAGACCTGTCATCTCGGCCCCGTCTTGGCTTACCTACGACTGGCCTGTGGGTAGACCTGCTGCCCTGGCCGGCCTCGGCCTGCGGCCGACAGGCCCATTGGTAGACCTGTTGGCCTGGCCGGCCACGGCCTCTGCCTGCCTGGCTTGTGGGTAGACCTGTTGTCCTGGCCGGCCTTGGCCTCCGGCCGACCGGCCCGTGGGTAGACCGGTTGTCCTGGCCGGCCTTAGCCTCCGGCCGCCTGGCCCGCTGGGTAGACCTGTGTCCCTGGCAGACTGCGGCCTCCAGGTGCCGGGGCCCTGGGTAGACCTGTTTTCTCGGCCCTGTCTTCGCTTACTTCTGCCTGGCTCGTGCGTCGACCTGTTGTCCTGGACGGCCTTAGCCTCCGGCTGCCCGGTTCCGTGGGTAGACCTGTTGCCCTGGCCAGCCTCGGCCTTCAGGCGCTGTGCCCCTGGGTAGACCTGTTGTCCTGGCCGGATTCGGCCTCCAGGCGCCTGGACCCTTCGTTGACCTGTTGTCCCCGGCGGGCCTCGGCCTCCAGGCGCCAGGACCGTGGGGAGACTTGTTGCCCATGCCGGCCTTAGACTCTGGCCGACCGGCCTGTGGGTAGACCTGCTGTGCTGGCCGGCCTTAGCTTCCGGCCGCCCGGCCCCTGGGGCTTAGGCCGGCCAGGACACCAGGTCTACCCATGGGCCGGGCCGCCGGAGGCTAAGGCCGGCAAGGGCAACCTGTCTACCCAGAAACCCGGCGCCTGGAGGCCGAGTCCGGCCAGGGCCACAGGTCTACCCAGGGACTGGGCAACCGGAGGCTAGGGCCGGCCAGGACAACCGGTCTACCCACAAGCCAGGCAGGCGGAGGCCGAGGCCGGCCAGGCCGACAGGTCTACCATCGGGCCTGTCGGCCGCAGGCCGAGGCCGGCCAGGGCAACAGGTCGACCCACTGGACGGGCAGAGGAAAGCCAAGACGGGGCCGAGACAACAGGGCTACCCACAAGCTGGGCAGGCGGAGGCCGAGGCCGGCGGGGGACAACAGGTCTACCCAGGGGCCCGGCACTTGCGGCTGAGGCCGGCCAGGGCAACAGGTCTTCCCAGGGGCCGGGCGGCCGGAGGCTAAGGCCGGCCAGCACAGCAGGTCTACCCACGGGCCGGTCGGCCAGAGGCTAAGGCCGGCATGGGCAGCAGGTCTCCCCACGGTCCCGGCGCCTGGAGGCCGAGGCCCGCCGGGGACAGCAGGTCTACCCTGTGCCCCGGCGCCTGGAGGCCGAGGCCGGCCAGGGCAACAGGTCTACCCAAGGGCCGAGCAGAGGTAAGCCAAGACAGGGCCGAGACAGCAGGTGAACCCCGGGCCCCGGTGCCTGGAGGCCAAGGCCTGCCAGGGACACAGGTCTACCCACAGGGCCTGGCGGGCGGAGGCCAAGGACGACATGGACAACAGGCCTACCCAAGGGCCCGTCGGCCGGAGGCCAAGGCCGGCCAGGACAACAGGTCTACCCACGGGCCCGGGCGGCTGGAGGCTAAGGCCGGCCAGGACAACAGGTCTACCCATGGGCCGGTCGGCCAGAGGCCAAGGCAAACCAAGGCAACAGGTCTACCACGGGAGTGGGCAGAGGTAAGCCAAAATGGGGCCCAAGACAACAGGTCTACCCATGGGCCAGGCGGAGGTAGCCAAGAAGGGGCCCGAGACAACAGGTATACCCACGGGCCTGGCGGCCGGAGGCCGAGGCCGGTGAGGACAACAGGTGTACCCAGGGGCCCGGTGCCTGACGGCCAGAGGCAAGCCAGGGCAACAGGTCTACCAACGGAGCTGGTTGGCCGGAGGCAAAGGCCGGCCTTGGACGCCAGGCGCCGGGCCCCTGGGTAGACCTGTTGTCCCCCGCCGGCCTCAGCCTCTGCCTGCCCGGCTTGTGGGTAGACCTGTCGCCTCGGCCCCGTCTTGGCTTACCTACGACTGGCCTGTGGGTAGACCTGCTGCCCTGGCCGGCCTCGGCCTGCGGCCGACAGGCCCATTGGTAGACCTGTTGGCCTGGCCGGCCACGGCCTCTGCCTGCCTGGCTTGTGGGTAGACCTGTTGTCCTGCCGGCCTTGGCCTCCGGCCGACCGGCCCGTGGGTAGACCGGTTGTCCTGGCCGGCCTTAGCCTCCGGCCGCCTGGCCCGCTGGGTAGACCTGTGTCCCTGGCAGACTGCGGCCTCCAGGTGCCGGGGCCCTGGGTAGACCTGTTTTCTCGGCCCTGTCTTCGCTTACTTCTGCCTGGCTCGTGCGTCGACCTGTTGTCCTGGACGGCCTTAGCCTCCGGCTGCCCGGTTCCGTGGGTAGACCTGTTGCCCTGGCCAGCCTGGGCCTTCAGGCGCTGTGCCCCTGGGTAGACCTGTTGTCCTGTCCGGATTCGGCCTCCAGGCGCCTGGACCCTTCGTTGACCTGTTGTCCCCGGCGGGCCTCGGCCTCCAGGCGCCAGGACCGTGGGGAGACTTGTTGCCCATGCCGGCCTTAGACTCTGGCCGACCGGCCTGTGGGTAGACCTGCTGTGCTGGCCGGCCTTAGCTTCCGGCCGCCCGGCCCCTGGGGCTTAGGCCGGCCAGGACACCAGGTCTACCCATGGGCCGGGCCGCCGGAGGCTAAGGCCGGCAAGGGCAACCTGTCTACCCAGAAACCCGGCGCCTGGAGGCCGAGTCCGGCCAGGGCCACAGGTCTACCCAGGGACTGGGCAACCGGAGGCTAGGGCCGGCCAGGACAACCGGTCTACCCACAAGCCAGGCAGGCGGAGGCCGAGGCCGGCCAGGCCGACAGGTCTACCATCGGGCCTGTCGGCCGCAGGTCGAGGCCGGCCAGGGCAACAGGTCCACCCACGGGCCGGGCAGAGGAAATCCAAGACGGGGCCGAGACAACAGGGCTACCCACAAGCCGGGCAGGCAGAGGCCGAGGCCGGCGGGGAACAACAGGTCTACCCAGGGGCCCGGCACTTGCGGCTGAGGCCGGCCAGGGCAACAGGTCTACCCATGGGCCGGTCGGCCAGAGGCCAAGGCCAACCAAGGCAACAGGTCTACCCACGGGAGTGGGCAGACGTAAGCCAAAATGGGGCCCAAGACAACAGGTCTACCCATGGGCCAGGCGGAGGTAGCCAAGAAGGGGCCCGAGACAACAGGTATACCCACGGGCCTGGCGGCCGGAGGCCGAGGCCGGTGAGGACAACAGGTGTACCCAGGGGCCCGGTGCCTGACGGCCAGAGGCAAGCCAGGGCAACAGGTCTACCAACGGAGCTGGTTGGCCGGAGGCAAAGGCCGGCCTTGGACGCCAGGCGCCGGGCCCCTGGGTAGACCTGTTGTCCCCCGCCGGCCTCAGCCTCTGCCTGCCCGGCTTGTGGGTAGACCTGTCGCCTCGGCCCCGTCTTGGCTTACCTACGACTGGCCTGTGGGTAGACCTGCTGCCCTGGCCGGCCTCGGCCTGCGGCCGACAGGCCCATTGGTAGACCTGTTGGCCTGGCCGGCCACGGCCTCTGCCTGCCTGGCTTGTGGGTAGACCTGTTGTCCTGCCGGCCTTGGCCTCCGGCCGACCGGCCCGTGGGTAGACCGGTTGTCCTGGCCGGCCTTAGCCTCCGGCCGCCTGGCCCGCTGGGTAGACCTGTGTCCCTGGCAGACTGCGGCCTCCAGGTGCCGGGGCCCTGGGTAGACCTGTTTTCTCGGCCCTGTCTTCGCTTACTTCTGCCTGGCTCGTGCGTCGACCTGTTGTCCTGGACGGCCTTAGCCTCCGGCTGCCCGGTTCCGTGGGTAGACCTGTTGCCCTGGCCAGCCTCGGCCTTCAGGCGCTGTGCCCCTGGGTAGACCTGTTGTCCTGGCCGGATTCGGCCTCCAGGCGCCTGGACCCTTCGTTGACCTGTTGTCCCCGGCGGGCCTCGGCCTCCAGGCGCCAGGACCGTGGGGAGACTTGTTGCCCATGCCGGCCTTAGACTCTGGCCGACCGGCCTGTGGGTAGACCTGCTGTGCTGGCCGGCCTTAGCTTCCGGCCGCCCGGCCCCTGGGGCTTAGGCCGGCCAGGACACCAGGTCTACCCATGGGCCGGGCCGCCGGAGGCTAAGGCCGGCAAGGGCAACCTGTCTACCCAGAAACCCGGCGCCTGGAGGCCGAGTCCGGCCAGGGCCACAGGTCTACCCAGGGACTGGGCAACCGGAGGCTAGGGCCGGCCAGGACAACCGGTCTACCCACAAGCCAGGCAGGCGGAGGCCGAGGCCGGCCAGGCCGACAGGTCTACCATCGGGCCTGTCGGCCGCAGGTCGAGGCCGGCCAGGGCAACAGGTCCACCCACGGGCCGGGCAGAGGAAATCCAAGACGGGGCCGAGACAACAGGGCTACCCACAAGCCGGGCAGGCAGCGGCCGAGGCCGGCGGGGAACAACAGGTCTACCCAGGGGCCCGGCACTTGCGGCTGAGGCCGGCCAGGGCAACAGGTCTACCCATGGGCCGGTCGGCCAGAGGCCAAGGCCAACCAAGGCAACAGGTCTACCCACGGGAGTGGGCAGAGGTAAGCCAAAATGGGGCCCAAGACAACAGGTCTACCCATGGGCCGGGCGGAGGTAGCCAAGAAGGGGCCCGAGACAACAGGTATACCCACGGGCCTGGCGGCCGGAGGCCGAGGCCGGTGAGGACAACAGGTGTACCCAGGGGCCCGGTGCCTGACGGCCGAGGCAAGCCAGGGCAACAGGTCTACCAACGGAGCTGGTTGGCCGGAGGCTAAGGCCGGCCTTGGACGCCAGGCGCCGGGCCCCTGGGTAGACCTGTTGTCCCCCGCCGGCCTCAGCCTCTGCCTGCCCGGCTTGTGGGTAGACCTGTCATCTCGGCCCCGTCTTGGCTTACCTACGACTGGCCTGTGGGTAGACCTGCTGCCCTGGCCGGCCTCGGCCTGCGGCCGACAGGCCCATTGGTAGACCTGTTGGCCTGGCCGGCCACGGCCTCTGCCTGCCTGGCTTGTGGGTAGACCTGTTGTCCTGGCCGGCCTTGGCCTCCGGCCGACCGGCCCGTGGGTAGACCGGTTGTCCTGGCCGGCCTTAGCCTCCGGCCGCCTGGCCCGCTGGGTAGACCTGTGTCCCTGGCAGACTGCGGCCTCCAGGTGCCGGGGGCCCTGGGTAGACCTGTTTTCTCGGCCCTGTCTTCGCTTACTTCTGCCTGGCTCGTGCGTCGACCTGTTGTCCTGGACGGCCTTAGCCTCCGGCTGCCCGGTTCCGTGGGTAGACCTGTTGCCCTGGCCAGCCTCGGCCTTCAGGCGCTGTGCCCCTGGGTAGACCTGTTGTCCTGGCCGGATTCGGCCTCCAGGCGCCTGGACCCTTCGTTGACCTGTTGTCCCCGGCGGGCCTCGGCCTCCAGGCGCCAGGACCGTGGGGAGACTTGTTGCCCATGCCGGCCTTAGACTCTGGCCGACCGGCCTGTGGGTAGACCTGCTGTGCTGGCCGGCCTTAGCTTCCGGCCGCCCGGCCCCTGGGGCTTAGGCCGGCCAGGACACCAGGTCTACCCATGGGCCGGGCCGCCGGAGGCTAAGGCCGGCAAGGGCAACCTGTCTACCCAGAAACCCGGCGCCTGGAGGCCGAGTCCGGCCAGGGCCACAGGTCTACCCAGGGACTGGGCAACCGGAGGCTAGGGCCGGCCAGGACAACCGGTCTACCCACAAGCCAGGCAGGCGGAGGCCGAGGCCGGCCAGGCCGACAGGTCTACCATCGGGCCTGTCGGCCGCAGGCCGAGGCCGGCCGGGGCAACAGGTCCACCCACTGGACGGGCAGAGGAAAGCCAAGACGGGGCCGAGACAACAGGGCTACCCACAAGCTGGGCAGGCGGAGGCCGAGGCCGGCGGGGGACAACAGGTCTACCCAGGGGCCCGGCACTTGCGGCTGAGGCCGGCCAGGGCAACAGGTCTTCCCAGGGGCCGGGCGGCCGGAGGCTAAGGCCGGCCAGCACCGCAGGTCTACCCACGGGCCAGTCGGCCAGAGGCTAAGGCCGGCATGGGCAGCAGGTCTCCCCACGGTCCCGGCGCCTGGAGGCCGAGGCCCGCCGGGGACAGCAGGTCTACCCTGTGCCCCGGCGCCTGGAGGCCGAGGCCGGCCAGGGCAACAGGTCTACACAAGGGCCGAGCAGAGGTAAGCCAAGGTAGGGCCGAGACAGCAGGTCAACCCAGGGCCCCGGTGCGTGGAGGCCAAGGCCTGCCAGGGACACAGGTCTACCCACAGGGCCTGGCGGGCGGAGGCCAAGGACGACATGGACAGCATGTCTACCCAAGGGCCTGTCGTCCGGAGGCCAAGGCCGGCCAGGACAACAGGTCTACCCATGGTCCGGTCTGCCGGAAGCTAAGGCCGGCTAGGGAGACAGGTCTACCCGGGGGCCAGGCGGAGGAAAGCCAACACAAGGCCCAGACAACAGGTCTACCCAGGGTGCCGGCGCCTGGAGTCCGAGGCCATCCAGGGCGACAACCGGTCTACCCACGGACTGGGCGCCTGGAGGCCGAGGCCCGCCGGGGACAGCAGGTCTACCCTGTGCCCCGGCGCCTGGAGGCCGAGGCCGGCCAGGGCAACAGGTCTACCCAGGGGCCGGGCGACCAGAGGCTAAGGCCGGACAGGGAGACAGGTCTACCCAGGGGCCAGGCGGAGGAAAGCCAACACGGGGCCAAGACAACAGGTCTACCCAGGGCCTTGGCGTCTGGAGTCCGAGGCTGTGCAGGGAAACAGGTCTACCCCAAACTGGGCGCCTGGAGGCTGAGGCCTGCACGGACAACAGGTCTACCCTGGAGCCGGGCGCCTGGAGGCTAAGGACGGCCAGGGCAAAAAGTCTACCCACGAGGCCGGTCGGCCGGAGGCTAAGGAAGGCCATGGCAACAGGTCTACCCAAGGGCTGAGCAGAGGTAAGCCAAGACAGGGCCGAGACAGCAGGTCAACCCAGGGCCTCGGTGCCTGGAGGCCAAGGCCCGCCAGGGACACAGGTCTACCCACAGGGCCTGGCGGGCGGAGGCCAAGGACGACAGGGACAACAGGTCTACACAAGGGCCTGTTGGCCAGAGGCCAAGGCCGGCCAGGACAACAGGTCTACCCAGGGGCCGGTTGGCTGGAGGCTAAGGCCGGCCAGGGAGACAGGTCTACCCGGGGGCCAGGTGGAGGAAAGCCAACACGAGGCCCAGACAACAGGTCTACCCAGGGCCCCGGCGCCTGGAGTCCGAGGCCATCCAGGGTACCAGATGTACCCACAGACTGGGCGCCTGGAGGCTGAGGCCGGCAAGGGCAACATGTCTACCCATGGGCCAGTCGGCCAGAGGCTAAGGCCGGCATGGGCAACAGCTCTCCCCACGGTCCCGGCGCCTGGAGGCCGAGGCCCGCCGAGGACAGCAGGTCTACCCTGGGCCCCCGTGCCTGGAGGCCGAGGTCGGCCATGGCAACTGGTCTACCCAGCGACCCGGCGCCTGGAGGCCGAGTCCGGCCGGGGACAACAGGTCTACGAAGGGTCCCGGTGCCTGGAGGCCAAACCCGGCCAGGACAACAAATCTACCCACGGGCCCAGCGCCTGAAGGCCGAGGCTGGCCAGGGCAAGAGGTCTACCCATGGGCCGAGCGTAGGTAAGCCAAGACGGGCCTGAGACGACAGGTCTACCCCCAAGCCGGGCAGGCGGAGGCCAAGGCCAGCCAGGGACAGCAGGTCTACCCAGCGGCCCGGCGCCTGACGGCCGAGTCAAGCCAGGGCAACAGGTCTACCAACGGAGCTGGGCGGACGGAGGACAAGGCCGACCAGGAAAACAGGTCTACCCACGGGCTGGGTGGCCGGAGGCTAAGGCCGGCAAGGACAACATGTCTGACCATGGGCCGGTCATAGGTAAGCCAAGACGGGGCCGAGATGACAGGTCTACCCACAAGCCGGGCAGGCGGAGGCCGAGGCCAGACAGGGACAACAGGTCTACCCTGGGCCCCGGTGCCTGGCAGCCGAGGCCGGCCAGGGAAATAGGTCTACCCAGGTGCCGGGCAGCCGGAGGCTAAGGCCAGACAGGGAGACAGGTCTACCAAGGGACCGGGCGGAGGTAAGCTAAGACGGGGCCCAGATAACAGGCCTACCCAGGACCTTTGCGTCTGGAGTCCGAGGCCATCCAGGGCAACAGGTCTACCCATGAACTGGGCGCCTGGAGGCTGAGGCCTTTCAGGGAAACAGGTCTACCCGGAGGCCGGGAGCCTGGAGGCTAAGACCAGCCAGGGCAAAAGGTCTACCCACGGGCCGGGTGGCCGGAGGCTAAGGCCGGCAAGGGCAACATGTCTACAGAGAGGCTCGTCGCCTTGACGCCGAGGCCGGCCAGGGAAACAGGTCTACCCAGGGGCCGGGCGACCGGAGGCTGAGGCCTGCCAGGACAACACGTCTTCCCTGGAGCCGGACGCCTGGAGGCTAAGGACGGCCAGGGAAACAGGTCTACCCACGGTCCGGGTGGCCGGAGGCTAAGGCCGGCAAGGACAACAGGTCTACCCACGGGCCGGTCAACCGGATGGCAATGCTGGCCAGGGCAACAGGCCTACCCACGGGCCGGGCGGACCTAAGCCAAGACGGGGGCCAAGACAACAGGGCTAACCACAAGCCGGGCAGGCAAAGGCCGAGGCCGGCCGGGGACAAAAGGTCTACCCAGGGACCCGGTGCATGAAGGCCGAGGCCGGCCAGTGCAACAGGTCTACCCATGGAACTGGGCGGCCGGAGGCTAAGGCCAGCCAGGACAACAGGTCGACTCACAGTCACGGTGCCTGGAGCCCGAGTCCGGCCGGGCACAACAGGTCTACACACGGGCCCGGCGCCTGAAGGCCGAGTCCGGACATGGTAAACGGTCTACCCAGGGGCTAGTCGGCCGCCGGCTAAGGCCGGCCAGCTCAACAGGTCTACCCACGGGCCTGGCGCCTGGAGGCCGAGGCCGGCCAGGACAACAGGTCTACCCAGGCGTTATGCGGCCAGAGGCTAAGGCCGGCCAGAACAACAGGTTTACCCACGAGGCCGCTCTGCCGGAGGCTATGGAAGGCCATGGCAACAGGTCTACCCAAGGGCCGAGCAGAGGTAAGCCAAGACAGGGCCAAGACAGCAGGTCAACCCAGGGCCCCGGTGCCTGGAGGCCAAGGCCTGCCAGGGACACAGGTCTACCCACAGGGCCTGGCGGGCGGAGGCCAAGGACGACATGGACAACAGGCCTACCCAAGAGCCCGTCGGCCGGAGGCCAAGGCCGGCCAGGACAACAGGTCTACCCACGGGCCGGGCGGCTGGAGGCTAAGGCCGGCCAGGACAACAGGTCTACCCATGGGCCGGTCGGCCAGAGGCCAAGGCAAACCAAGGCAACAGGTCTACCACGGGAGTGGGCAGAGGTAAGCCAAAATGGGGCCCAAGACCACAGGTCTACCCATGGGCCAGGCGGAGGTAGCCAAGAAGGGGCCCGAGACAACAGGTATACCCACGGGCCTGGCGGCCGGAGGCCGAGGCCGGTGAGGACAACAGGTGTACCCAGGGGCCCGGTGCCTGACGGCCGAGGCAAGCCAGGGCAACAGGTCTACCAACGGAGCTGGTTGGCCGGAGGCTAAGGCCGGCCTTGGACGCCAGGCGCCGGGCCCCTGGGTAGACCTGTTGTCCCCCGCCGGCCTCAGCCTCTGCCTGCCCGGCTTGTGGGTAGACCTGTCGCCTCGGCCCCGTCTTGGCTTACCTACGACTGGCCTGTGGGTAGACCTGCTGCCCTGGCCGGCCTCGGCGTGCGGCCGACAGGCCCATTGGTAGACCTGTTGGCCTGGCCGGCCACGGCCTCTGCCTGCCTGGCTTGTGGGTAGACCTGTTGTCCTGGCCGGCCTTGGCCTCCGGCCGACCGGCCCGTGGGTAGACCGGTTGTCCTGGCCGGCCTTAGCCTCCGGCCGCCTGGCCCGCTGGGTAGACCTGTGTCCCTGGCAGACTGCGGCCTCCAGGTGCCGGGGCCCTGGGTAGACCTGTTTTCTCGGCCCTGTCTTCGCTTACTTCTGCCTGGCTCGTGCGTCGACCTGTTGTCCTGGACGGCCTTAGCCTCCGGCTGCCCGGTTCCGTGGGTAGACCTGTTGCCCTGGCCAGCCTCGGCCTTCAGGCGCTGTGCCCCTGGGTAGACCTGTTGTCCTGTCCGGATTCGGCCTCCAGGTGCCTGGACCCTTCGTTGACCTGTTGTCCCCGGCGGGCCTCGGCCTCCAGGCGCCAGGACCGTGGGGAGACTTGTTGCCCATGCCGGCCTTAGACTCTGGCCGACCGGCCTGTGGGTAGACCTGCTGTGCTGGCCGGCCTTAGCTTCCGGCCGCCCGGCCCCTGGGGCTTAGGCCGGCCAGGACACCAGGTCTACCCATGGGCCGGGCCGCCGGAGGCTAAGGCCGGCAAGGGCAACCTGTCTACCCAGAAACCCGGCGCCTGGAGGCCGAGTCCGGCCAGGGCCACAGGTCTACCCAGGGACTGGGCAACCGGAGGCTAGGGCCGGCCAGGACAACCGGTCTACCCACAAGCCAGGCAGGCGGAGGCCGAGGCCGGCGGGGGACAACAGGTCTACCCAGGGGCCCGGCACTTGCGGCTGAGGCCGGCCAGGGCAACAGGTCTTCCCATGGAACTGTGCGGCCAGAGGCTAAGGCCGGCCAGCACCGCAGGTCTACCCAAGGGCCGGTCGGCCAGAGGCTAAGGCTGGCATGGGCAGCAGGTCTCCCCACGGTCCCGGCGCCTGGAGGCCGAGGCCCGCCGGGGACAGCAGGTCTACCCTGTGCCCCGGTGCCTGGAGGCCGAGGCCTGCCAGGGCAACAGGTCTACACAAGGGCCGAGCAGAGGTAAGCCAAGGCAGGGCCGAGACAGCAGGTCAACCCAGGGCCCCGGTGCCTGGAGGCCAAGGCCTGCCAGGGACACAGGTCTACCCACAGGGCCTGGCGGGCGGAGGCCAAGGACGACATGGACAGCATGTCTACCCAAGAGCCCGTCGGCCGGAGGCCAAGGCCGGCCAGGACAACAGGTCTACCCACGGGCCGGGCGGCTGGAGGCTAAGGCCGGCCAGGACAACAGGTCTACCCATGGGCCGGTCGGCCAGAGGCCAAGGCAAACCAAGGCAACAGGTCTACCACGGGAGTGGGCAGAGGTAAGCCAAAATGGGGCCCAAGACCACAGGTCTACCCATGGGCCAGGCGGAGGTAGCCAAGAAGGGGCCCGAGACAACAGGTATACCCACGGGCCTGGCGGCCGGAGGCCGAGGCCGGTGAGGACAACAGGTGTACCCATGGTCCGGTCTGCCGGAAGCTAAGGCCGGCCAGGGAGACAGGTCTACCCGGGGGCCAGGCGGAGGAAAGCCAACACAAGGCCCAGACAACAGGTCTACCCAGGGCCCCGGCGCCTGGAGTCCGAGGCCATCCAGGGCGACAACCGGTCTACCCACGGACTGGGCGCCTGGAGGCCGAGGCCCGCCGGGGACAGCAGGTCTACCCTGTGCCCCGGCGCCTGGAGGCCGAGGCCGGCCAGGGCAACAGGTCTACCCAGGGGCCGGGCGACCAGAGGCTAAGGCCGGACAGGGAGACAGGTCTACCCAGGGGCCGGGCGGAGGAAAGCCAACACGGGGCCAAGACAACAGGTCTACCCAGGGCCTTGGCGTCTGGAGTCCGAGGCTGTGCAGGGAAACAGGTCTACCCCGAACTGGGCGCCTGGAGGCTGAGGCCTGCACGGACAACAGGTCTACCCTGGAGCCGGGCGCCTGGAGGCTAAGGACGGCCAGGGCAAAAAGTCTACCCACGAGGCCGGTCGGCCGGAGGCTAAGGAAGGCCATGGCAACAGGTCCACCCAAGGGCTGAGCAGAGGTAAGCCAAGACAGGGCCGAGACAACAGGTCAACCCAGGGCCCCGGTGCCTGGAGGCCAAGGCCCGCCAGGGACACAGGTCTACCCACAGGGCCTGGCGGGCGGAGGCCAAGGACGACAGGGACAACAGGTCTACACAAGGGCCGGTTGGCCAGAGGCCAAAGCCGGCCAGGACAACAGGTCTACCCAGGGGCCGGTTGGCTGGAGGCTAAGGCCGGCCGGGGAGACAGGTCTACCCGGGGGCCAGGTGGAGGAAAGCCAACACGAGGCCCAGACAACAGGTCTACCCAGGGCCCCGGCGCCTGGAGTCCGAGGCCATCCAGGGTACCAGATGTACCCACAGACTGGGCGCCTGGAGGCTGAGGCCGGCAAGGGAAACATGTCTACCCATGGGCCAGTCAGCCAGAGGCTAAGGCCGGCATGGGCAACAGCTCTCCCCACGGTCCCGGCGCCTGGAGGCCGAGGCCCGCCGAAGACAGCAGGTCTACCCTGGGCCCCCGTGCCTGGAGGCCGAGGCCGGCCATGGCAACTGGTCTACCCAGCGACCCGGCGCCTGGAGGCCGAGTCCGGCCGGGGACAACAGGTCTACGAAGGGTCCCGGTGCCTGGAGGCCAAACCGGCCAGGACAACAAATCTACCCACGGGCCCAGCGCCTGAAGGCCGAGGCTGGCCAGGGCAAGAGGTCTACCCACGGGCCGAGCGTAGGTAAGCCAAGACGGGCCTGAGACGACAGGTCTACCCCCAAGCCGGGCAGGCGGAGGCCAAGGCCAGCCAGGGACAGCAGGTCTACCCAGCGGCCCGGCGCCTGACGGCCGAGTCAAGCCAGGGCAACAGGTCTACCAACGGAGCTGGGCGGACGGAGGACAAGGCCGACCAGGAAAACAGGTCTACCCACGGGCTGGGTGGCCGGAGGCTAAGGCCGGCAAGGACAACATGTCTGACCATGGGCCGGTCATAGGTAAGCCAAGACGGGGCCGAGATGACAGGTCTACCCACAAGCCAGGCAGGCGGAGGCCGAGGCCAGACGGGGACAACAGGTCTACCCTGGGCCCCGGCGCCTGGCAGCCGAGGCCGGCCAGGGAAATAGGTCTACCCAGGTGCCGGGCAGCCGGAGGCTAAGGCCAGACAGGGAGACAGGTCTACCAAGGGACCGGGCGGAGGTAAGCTAAGACGGGGCCCAGATAACAGGCCTACCCAGGACCTTTGCGTCTGGAGTCCGAGGCCATCCAGGGCAACAGGTCTACCCATGAACTGGGCGCCTGGAGGCTGAGGCCTTTCAGGAAAACAGGTCTACCCGGAGGCCGGGAGCCTGGAGGCTAAGGCCAGCCAGGACAACAGGTCGACTCACAGTCACGGTGCCTGGAGCCCGAGTCCGGCCGGGCACAACAGGTCTACACACGGGCCCGGCGCCTGAAGGCCGAGTCCGGACATGGTAAACGGTCTACCCAGGGGCTAGTCGGCCGCCGGCTAAGGCCGGCCAGCTCAACAGGTCTACCCACGGGCCTGGCGCCTGGAGGCCGAGGCCGGCCAGGACAACAGGTCTACCCAGGCGTTATGCGGCCAGAGGCTAAGGCCGGCCAGAACAACAGGTTTACCCACGAGGCCGCTCTGCCGGAGGCTATGGAAGGCCATGGCAACAGGTCTACCCAAGGGCCGAGCAGAGGTAAGCCAAGACAGGGCCAAGACAGCAGGTCAACCCAGGGCCCCGGTGCCTGGAGGCCAAGGCCTGCCAGGGACACAGGTCTACCCACAGGGCCTGGCGGGCGGAGGCCAAGGACGACATGGACAACAGGCCTACCCAAGAGCCCGTCGGCCGGAGGCCAAGGCCGGCCAGGACAACAGGTCTACCCACGGGCCGGGCGGCTGGAGGCTAAGGCCGGCCAGGACAACAGGTCTACCCATGGGCCGGTCGGCCAGAGGCCAAGGCAAACCAAGGCAACAGGTCTACCACGGGAGTGGGCAGAGGTAAGCCAAAATGGGGCCCAAGACCACAGGTCTACCCATGGGCCAGGCGGAGGTAGCCAAGAAGGGGCCCGAGACAACAGGTATACCCACGGGCCTGGCGGCCGGAGGCCGAGGCCGGTGAGGACAACAGGTGTACCCATGGTCCGGTCTGCCGGAAGCTAAGGCCGGCCAGGGAGACAGGTCTACCAACGGGGCCAGGCGGAGGAAAGCCAACACAAGGCCCAGACAACAGGTCTACCCAGGGCCCCGGCGCCTGGAGTCCGAGGCCATCCAGGGCGACAACCGGTCTACCCACGGACTGGGCGCCTGGAGGCCGAGGCCCGCCGGGGACAGCAGGTCTACCCTGTGCCCCGGCGCCTGGAGGCCGAGGCCGGCCAGGGCAACAGGTCTACCCAGGGGCCGGGCGACCAGAGGCTAAGGCCGGACAGGGAGACAGGTCTACCCAGGGGCCGGGCGGAGGAAAGCCAACACGGGGCCAAGACAACAGGTCTACCCAGGGCCTTGGCGTCTGGAGTCCGAGGCTGTGCAGGGAAACAGGTCTACCCCGAACTGGGCGCCTGGAGGCTGAGGCCTGCACGGACAACAGGTCTACCCTGGAGCCGGGCGCCTGGAGGCTAAGGACGGCCAGGGCAAAAAGTCTACCCACGAGGCCGGTCGGCCGGAGGCTAAGGAAGGCCATGGCAACAGGTCTACCCAAGGGCTGAGCAGAGGTAAGCCAAGACAGGGCCGAGACAGCAGGTCAACCAGGGCCCCGGTGCCTGGAGGCCAAGGCCCGCCAGGGACACAGGTCTACCCACAGGGCCTGGCGGGCGGAGGCCAAGGACGACAGGGACAACAGGTCTACACAAGGGCCGGTTGGCCAGAGGCCAAAGCCGGCCAGGACAACAGGTCTACCCAGGGGCCGGTTGGCTGGAGGCTAAGGCCGGCCAGGGAGACAGGTCTACCCGGGGGCCAGGCGGAGGAAAGCCAACACGAGGCCCAGACAACAGGTCTACCCAGGGCCCCGGCGCCTGGAGTCCGAGGCCATCCAGGGTACCAGATGTACCCACAGACTGGGCGCCTGGAGGCTGAGGCCGGCAAGGGCAACATGTCTACCCATGGGCCAGTCAGCCAGAGGCTAAGGCCGGCATGGGCAACAGCTCTCCCCACGGTCCCGGCGCCTGGAGGCCGAGGCCCGCCGAAGACAGCAGGTCTACCCTGGGCCCCCGTGCCTGGAGGCCGAGGCCGGCCATGGCAACTGGTCTACCCAGCGACCCGGCGCCTGGAGGCCGAGTCCGGCCGGGGACAACAGGTCTACGAAGGGTCCCGGTGCCTGGAGGCCAAACCCGGCCAGGACAACAAATCTACCCACGGGCCCAGCGCCTGAAGGCCGAGGCTGGCCAGGGCAAGAGGTCTACCCACGGGCCGAGCGTAGGTAAGCCAAGACGGGCCTGAGACGACAGGTCTACCCCCAAGCCGGGCAGGCGGAGGCCAAGGCCAGCCAGGGACAGCAGGTCTACCCAGCGGCCTGGCGCCTGACGGCCGAGTCAAGCCAGGGCAACAGGTCTACCAACGGAGCTGGGCGGACGGAGGACAAGGCCGACCAGGAAAACAGGTCTACCCACGGGCTGGGTGGCCGGAGGCTAAGGCCGGCAAGGACAACATGTCTGACCATGGGCCGGTCATAGGTAAGCCAAGACGGGGCCGAGATGACAGGTCTACCCACAAGCCAGGCAGGCGGAGGCCGAGGCCAGACGGGGACAACAGGTCTACCCTGGGCCCCGGCGCCTGGCAGCCGAGGCCGGCCAGGGAAATAGGTCTACCCAGGTGCCGGGCAGCCGGAGGCTAAGGCCAGACAGGGAGACAGGTCTACCAAGGGACCGGGCGGAGGTAAGCTAAGACGGGGCCCAGATAACAGGCCTACCCAGGACCTTTGCGTCTGGAGTCCGAGGCCATCCAGGGCAACAGGTCTACCCATGAACTGGGCGCCTGGAGGCTGAGGCCTTTCAGGAAAACAGGTCTACCCGGAGGCCGGGAGCCTGGAGGCTAAGGCCAGCCAGGACAACAGGTCGACTCACAGTCACGGTGCCTGGAGCCCGAGTCCGGCCGGGCACAACAGGTCTACACACGGGCCCGGCGCCTGAAGGCCGAGTCCGGACATGGTAAACGGTCTACCCAGGGGCTAGTCGGCCGCCGGCTAAGGCCGGCCAGCTCAACAGGTCTACCCACGGGCCTGGCGCCTGGAGGCCGAGGCCGGCCAGGACAACAGGTCTACCCAGGCGTTATGCGGCCAGAGGCTAAGGCCGGCCAGAACAACAGGTTTACCCACGAGGCCGCTCTGCCGGAGGCTATGGAAGGCCATGGCAACAGGTCTACCCAAGGGCCGAGCAGAGGTAAGCCAAGGCAGGGCCGAGACAGCAGGTCAACCCAGGGCCCCGGTGCCTGGAGGCCAAGGCCTGCCAGGGACACAGGTCTACCCACAGGGCCTGGCGGGCGGAGGCCAAGGACGACATGGACAACAGGCCTACCCAAGAGCCCGTCGGCCGGAGGCCAAGGCCGGCCAGGACAACAGGTCTACCCACGGGCCGGGCGGCTGGAGGCTAAGGCCGGCCAGGACAACAGGTCTACCCATGGGCCGGTCGGCCAGAGGCCAAGGCAAACCAAGGCAACAGGTCTACCACGGGAGTGGGCAGAGGTAAGCCAAAATGGGGCCCAAGACCACAGGTCTACCCATGGGCCAGGCGGAGGTAGCCAAGAAGGGGCCCGAGACAACAGGTATACCCACGGGCCTGGCGGCCGGAGGCCGAGGCCGGTGAGGACAACAGGTGTACCCATGGTCCGGTCTGCCGGAAGCTAAGGCCGGCCAGGGAGACAGGTCTACCAACGGGGCCAGGCGGAGGAAAGCCAACACAAGGCCCAGACAACAGGTCTACCCAGGGCCCCGGCGCCTGGAGTCCGAGGCCATCCAGGGCGACAACCGGTCTACCCACGGACTGGGCGCCTGGAGGCCGAGGCCCGCCGGGGACAGCAGGTCTACCCTGTGCCCCGGCGCCTGGAGGCCGAGGCCGGCCAGGGCAACAGGTCTACCCAGGGGCCGGGCGACCAGAGGCTAAGGCCGGACAGGGAGACAGGTCTACCCAGGGGCCGGGCGGAGGAAAGCCAACACGGGGCCAAGACAACAGGTCTACCCAGGGCCTTGGCGTCTGGAGTCCGAGGCTGTGCAGGGAAACAGGTCTACCCCGAACTGGGCGCCTGGAGGCTGAGGCCTGCACGGACAACAGGTCTACCCTGGAGCCGGGCGCCTGGAGGCTAAGGACGGCCAGGGCAAAAAGTCTACCCACGAGGCCGGTCGGCCGGAGGCTAAGGAAGGCCATGGCAACAGGTCTACCCAAGGGCTGAGCAGAGGTAAGCCAAGACAGGGCCGAGACAGCAGGTCAACCCAGGGCCCCGGTGCCTGGAGGCCAAGGCCCGCCAGGGACACAGGTCTACCCACAGGGCCTGGCGGGCGGAGGCCAAGGACGACAGGGACAACAGGTCTACACAAGGGCCGGTTGGCCAGAGGCCAAAGCCGGCCAGGACAACAGGTCTACCCAGGGGCCGGTTGGCTGGAGGCTAAGGCCGGCCAGGGAGACAGGTCTACCCGGGGGCCAGGCGGAGGAAAGCCAACACGAGGCCCAGACAACAGGTCTACCCAGGGCCCCGGCGCCTGGAGTCCGAGGCCATCCAGGGTACCAGATGTACCCACAGACTGGGCGCCTGGAGGCTGAGGCCGGCAAGGGCAACATGTCTACCATGGGCCAGTCAGCCAGAGGCTAAGGCCGGCATGGGCAACAGCTCTCCCCACGGTCCCGGCGCCTGGAGGCCGAGGCCCGCCGAAGACAGCAGGTCTACCCTGGGCCCCCGTGCCTGGAGGCCGAGGCCGGCCATGGCAACTGGTCTACCCAGCGACCCGGCGCCTGGAGGCCGAGTCCGGCCGGGGACAACAGGTCTACGAAGGGTCCCGGTGCCTGGAGGCCAAACCCGGCCAGGACAACAAATCTACCCACGGGCCCAGCGCCTGAAGGCCGAGGCTGGCCAGGGCAAGAGGTCTACCCACGGGCCGAGCGTAGGTAAGCCAAGACGGGCCTGAGACGACAGGTCTACCCCCAAGCCGGGCAGGCGGAGGCCAAGGCCAGCCAGGGACAGCAGGTCTACCCAGCGGCCTGGCGCCTGACGGCCGAGTCAAGCCAGGGCAACAGGTCTACCAACGGAGCTGGGCGGACGGAGGACAAGGCCGACCAGGAAAACAGGTACCCACGGGCTGGGTGGCCGGAGGCTAAGGCCGGCAAGGACAACATGTCTGACCATGGGCCGGTCATAGGTAAGCCAAGACGGGGCCGAGATGACAGGTCTACCCACAAGCCAGGCAGGCGGAGGCCGAGGCCAGACGGGGACAACAGGTCTACCCTGGGCCCCGGCGCCTGGCAGCCGAGGCCGGCCAGGGAAATAGGTCTACCCAGGTGCCGGGCAGCCGGAGGCTAAGGCCAGACAGGGAGACAGGTCTACCAAGGGGACCGGGCGGAGGTAAGCTAAGACGGGGCCCAGATAACAGGCCTACCCAGGACCTTTGCGTCTGGAGTCCGAGGCCATCCAGGGCAACAGGTCTACCCATGAACTGGGCGCCTGGAGGCTGAGGCCTTTCAGGAAAACAGGTCTACCCGGAGGCCGGGAGCCTGGAGGCTAAGGCCAGCCAGGACAACAGGTCGACTCACAGTCACGGTGCCTGGAGCCCGAGTCCGGCCGGGCACAACAGGTCTACACACGGGCCCGGCGCCTGAAGGCCGAGTCCGGACATGGTAAACGGTCTACCCAGGGGCTAGTCGGCCGCCGGCTAAGGCCGGCCAGCTCAACAGGTCTACCCACGGGCCTGGCGCCTGGAGGCCGAGGCCGGCCAGGACAACAGGTCTACCCAGGCGTTATGCGGCCAGAGGCTAAGGCCGGCCAGAACAACAGGTTTACCCACGAGGCCGCTCTGCCGGAGGCTATGGAAGGCCATGGCAACAGGTCTACCCAAGGGCCGAGCAGAGGTAAGCCAAGGCAGGGCCGAGACAGCAGGTCAACCCAGGGCCCCGGTGCCTGGAGGCCAAGGCCTGCCAGGGACACAGGTCTACCCACAGGGCCTGGCGGGCGGAGGCCAAGGACGACATGGACAACAGGCCTACCCAAGAGCCCGTCGGCCGGAGGCCAAGGCCGGCCAGGACAACAGGTCTACCCACGGGCCGGGCGGCTGGAGGCTAAGGCCGGCCAGGACAACAGGTCTACCCATGGGCCGGTCGGCCAGAGGCCAAGGCAAACCAAGGCAACAGGTCTACCACGGGAGTGGGCAGAGGTAAGCCAAAATGGGGCCCAAGACAACAGGTCTACCCATGGGCCAGGCGGAGGTAGCCAAGAAGGGGCCCGAGACAACAGGTATACCCACGGGCCTGGCGGCCGGAGGCCGAGGCCGGTGAGGACAACAGGTGTACCCAGGGGCCCGGTGCCTGACGGCCGAGGCAAGCCAGGGCAACAGGTCTACCAACGGAGCTGGTTGGCCGGAGGCAAAGGCCGGCCTTGGACGCCAGGCGCCGGGCCCCTGGGTAGACCTGTTGTCCCCCGCCGGCCTCAGCCTCTGCCTGCCCGGCTTGTGGGTAGACCTGATGCCTCGGCCCCGTCTTGGCTTACCTACGACTGGCCTGTGGGTAGACCTGCTGCCCTGGCCGGCCTTGGCCTGCGGCCGACAGGCCCATTGGTAGACCTGTTGGCCTGGCCGGCCACGGCCTCTGCCTGCCTGGCTTGTGGGTAGACCTGTTGTCCTGGCCGGCCTTGGCCTCCGGCCGACTGGCCCGTGGGTAGACCGGTTGTCCTAGCCGGCCTTAGCCTCCGGCCGCTTGGCCCGCTGGGTAGACCTGTGTCCCTGGCAGACTGCGGCCTCCAGGTGCCGGGGCCCTGGGTAGACCTGTTTTCTCGGCCCTGTCTTCGCTTACTTCTGCCTGGCTCGTGCGTCGACCTGTTGTCCTGGACGGCCTTAGCCTCCGGCTGCCCGGTTCCGTGGGTAGACCTGTTGCCCTGGCCAGCCTCGGCCTTCAGGCGCTGTGCCCCTGGGTAGACCTGTTGTCCTGTCCGGATTCGGCCTCCAGGCGCCTGGACCCTTCGTTGACCTGTTGTCCCCGGCGGGCCTCGGCCTCCAGGTGCCAGGACCGTGGGGAGACTTGTTGCCCATGCCGGCCTTAGACTCTGGCCGACCGGCCTGTGGGTAGACCTGCTCTGCTGGCCGGCCTTATCTTCCGGCCACCCGGCCCCTGGGGCTTAGGCCGGCCATGACACCAGGTCTACCCATGGGCCGGGCCGCCGGAGGCTAAGGCCGGCAAGGGCAACCTGTCTACCCAGAGACCCGGCGCCTGGAGGCCGAGTCCGGCCAGGGCCACAGGTCTACCCAGGGACCGGGCAACCGGAGGCTAGGGCCGGCCAGGACAACAGGTCTACCCACAAGCCAGGCAGGCGGAGGCCGAGGCCGGCCAGGCCAACAGGTCTACCATCGGGCCTGTCGGCCGCAGGTCGAGGCCGGCCAGGGCAACAGGTCCACCCACGGGCCGGGCAGAGGAAATCCAAGACGGGGCCGAGACAACAGGGCTACCCACAAGCCGGGCAGGCAGAGGCTGAGGCCGGCAGGGAAAAACAGGTCTACCCAGGGCCCCGGAATTTGCGGCTAAGGCCGGCCAGGGCAACAGGTCTACCCATGGGCCGGTCGGCCGGAGGCCAAGGCCAACCAAGGCAACAGGTCTACCCACGGGAGTGGGCAGAGGTAAGCCAAAATGGGCCCAAGACAACAGGTCTACCCATGGGCCGGGCGGAGGTAGCCAAGAAGGGGCCCGAGGACAACAGGTATACCCACGGGCCTGGCGGCCGGAGGCCGAGGCCGGTGAGGACAACAGGTGTACCCAGGGCCCGGTGCCTGACGGCCAAGGCAAGCCAGGGCAACAGGTCTACCAACGGAGCTGGTTGGCCGGAGGCAAAGGCCGGCCTTGGACGCCAGGCGCCGGGCCCCTGGGTAGACCTGTTGTCCCCCGCCGGCCTCAGCCTCTGCCTGCCCGGCTTGTGGGTAGACCTGTCGCCTCGGCCCCGTCTGGCTTACCTACGACTGGCCTGTGGGTAGACCTGCTGCCCTGGCCGGCCTCGGCGTGCGGCCGACAGGCCCATTGGTAGACCTGTTGGCCTGGCCGGCCACGGCCTCTGCCTGCCTGGCTTGTGGGTAGACCTGTTGTCCTGGCCGGCCTTGGCCTCCGGCCGACCGGCCCGTGGGTAGACCGGTTGTCCTGGCCGGCCTTAGCCTCCGGCCGCTTGGCCCGCTGGGTAGACCTGTGTCCCTGGCAGACTGCGGCCTCCAGGTGCCGGGGCCCTGGGTAGACCTGTTTTCTCGGCCCTGTCTTCGCTTACTTCCGCCCGGCTCGTGCGTCGACCTGTTGTCCTGGACGGCCTTAGCCTCCGGCTGCCCGGTTCCATGGGTAGACCTGTTGCCCTGGCCAGCCTCGGCCTTCAGGCGCTATGCCCCTGGTAGACCTGTTGTCCTGTCCGGATTCGGCCTCCAGGCGCCTGGACCCTTCGTTGACCTGTTGTCCCCGGCGGGCCTCGGCCTCCAGGCGCCGGGACCATGGGGAGACTTGTTGCCCATGCCGGCCTTAGACTCTGGCCGACCGGCCTGTGGATAGACCTGCTGTGCTGGCCGGCCTTATCTTCCGGCCACCCGGCCCCTGGGGCTTAGGCCGGCCATGACACCAGGTCCACCCATGGGCCGGGCCGCCGGAGGCTAAGGCCGGCAAGGGCAACCTGTCTACCCAGAGACCCGGCGCCTGGAGGCCGAGTCCGGCCAGGGCCACAGGTCTACCCAGGGACCGGGCAACCGGAGGCTAGGGCCGGCCAGGACAACAGGTCTACCCACAAGCCAGGCAGGCGGAGGCCGAGGCCGGCCAGGCCAACAGGTCTACCATCGGGCCTGTCGGCCGCAGGCCGAGGCCGGCCAGGGCAACAGGTCGACCCACTGGACGGGCAGAGGAAAGCCAAGACGGGGCCAAGACAACAGGGCTACCCACAAGCTGGGCAGGCGGAGGCCGAGGCCGGCGGGGGACAACAGGTCTACCCAGGGCCCGGCACTTGCGGCTGAGGCCGGCCAGGGCAACAGGTCTTCCCATGGAACTGGGCGGCCGGAGGCTAAGGCCGGCCAGCACAGCAGGTCTACCCACGGGCCGGTCGGCCAGAGGCTAAGGCCGGCATGGGCAGCAGGTCTCCCCACGGTCCCGGTGCCTGGAGGCCAAGGCCTGCCAGGGACAGCAGGTCTACCCACAGGGCCTGGCGGGCGGAGGCCAAGGACGACATGGACAGCAGGTCTACCCAAGGGGCCTGTCGTCCGGAGGCCAAGGCCGGCCAGGACAACAGGTCTACCCCTGGGCCGGTCTGCCGGAAGCTAAGGCCGGCCAGGGAGACAGGTCTACCCGGGGGCCAGGCGGAGGAAAGCCAACACAAGGCCCAGACAACAGGTCTACCCAGGGCGCCGGCGCCTGGAGTCCGAGGCCATCCAGGGCGACAACCGGTCTACCCACGGACTGGGCGCCTGGAGGCCGAGGCCCGCCGGGGACAGCAGGTCTACCCTGTGCCCCGGCGCCTGGAGGCCGAGGCCGGCCAGGGCAACAGGTCTACCCAGGGGCCGGGCGACCAGAGGCTAAGGCCGGACAGGGAGACAGGTCTACCCAGGGGCCGGGCGGAGGAAAGCCAACACGGGGCCAAGACAACAGGTCTACCCAGGGCCTTGGCGTCTGGAGTCCGAGGCTGTGCAGGGAAACAGGTCTACCCCGAACTGGGCGCCTGGAGGCTGAGGCCTGCACGGACAACATGTCTACCCTGGAGCCGGGCGCCTGGAGGCTAAGGACGGCCAGGGCAAAAAGTCTACCCACGAGGCCGGTCGGCCGGAGGCTAAGGAAGGCCATGGCAACAGGTCTACCCAAGGGCTGAGCAGAGGTAAGCCAAGACAGGGCCGAGACAGCAGGTCAACCCAGGGCCCCGGTGCCTGGAGGCCAAGGCCCGCCAGGGACACAGGTCTACCCACAGGGCCTGGCGGGCGGAGGCCAAGGACGACAGGGACAACAGGTCTACACAAGGGCCGGTTGGCCAGAGGCCAAAGCCGGCCAGGACAACAGGTCTACCCAGGGGCCGGTTGGCTGGAGGCTAAGGCCGGCCAGGGAGACAGGTCTACCCGGGGGCCAGGCGGAGGAAAGCCAACACGAGGCCCAGACAACAGGTCTACCCAGGGCCCCGGCGCCTGGAGTCCGAGGCCATCCAGGGTACCAGATGTACCCACAGACTGGGCGCCTGGAGGCTGAGGCCGGCAAGGGCAACATGTCTACCCATGGGCCAGTCAGCCAGAGGCTAAGGCCGGCATGGGCAACAGCTCTCCCCACGGTCCCGGCGCCTGGAGGCCGAGGCCCGCCGAAGACAGCAGGTCTACCCTGGGCCCCCGTGCCTGGAGGCCGAGGCCGGCCATGGCAACTGGTCTACCCAGCGACCCGGCGCCTGGAGGCCGAGTCCGGCCGGGGACAACAGGTCTACGAAGGGTCCCGGTGCCTGGAGGCCAAACCCGGCCAGGACAACAAATCTACCCACGGGCCCAGCGCCTGAAGGCCGAGGCTGGCCAGGGCAAGAGGTCTACCCACGGGCCGAGCGTAGGTAAGCCAAGACGGGCCTGAGACGACAGGTCTACCCCCAAGCCGGGCAGGCGGAGGCCAAGGCCAGCCAGGGACAGCAGGTCTACCCAGCGGCCTGGCGCCTGACGGCCGAGTCAAGCCAGGGCAACAGGTCTACCAACGGAGCTGGGCGGACGGAGGACAAGGCCGACCAGGAAAACAGGTCTACCCACGGGCTGGGTGGCCGGAGGCTAAGGCCGGCAAGGACAACATGTCTGACCATGGGCCGGTCATAGGTAAGCCAAGACGGGGCCGAGATGACAGGTCTACCCACAAGCCGGGCAGGCGGAGGCTGAGGCCAGACGGGGACAACAGGTCTACCCTGGGCCCCGGCACCTGGCAGCCGAGGCCGGCCAGGGAAATAGGTCTACCCAGGTGCCGGGCAGACGGAGGCTAAGGCCGGACAGGGAGACAGGTCTACCAAGGGACCGGGCGGAGGTAAGCTAAGACGGGGCCCAGATAACAGGCCTACCCAGGACCTTTGCGTCTGGAGTCCGAGGCCATCCAGGGCAACAGGTCTACCCATGAACTGGGCGCCTGGAGGCTGAGGCCTTTCAGGGAAACAGGTCTAGCTGGAGGCCGGGAGCCTGGAGGCTAAGACCAGCCAGGGCAAAAGGTCTACCCACGGGCCGGGTGGCCGGAGGCTAAGGCCGGCAAGGGCAACATGTCTACAGAGAGGCTCGTCGCCTTGACGCCGAGGCCGGCCAGGGAAACAGGTCTACCCAGGGGCCGGGCGACCGGAGGCTGAGGCCTGCCAGGACAACACGTCTTCCCTGGAGCCGGACGCCTGGAGGCTAAGGACGGCCAGGGAAACAGGTCTACCCACGGTCCGGGTGGCCGGAGGCTAAGGCCGGCAAGGACAACAGGTCTACCCACGGGCCGGTCAACCGGATGGCAATGCTGGCCAGGGCAACAGGTCTACCCACGGGCCGGGCGGAACTAAGCCAAGACGGGGCCAAGACAACAGGGCTACCCACAAGCCGGGCAGGCAAAGGCCGAGGCCGGCCGGGGACAAAAGGTCTACCCAGGGACCCGGTGCATGAAGGCCGAGGCCGGCCAGTGCAACAGGTCTACCCATGGAACTGGGCGGCCGGAGGCTAAGGCCAGCCAGGACAACAGGTCGACTCACGGTCACGACGCCTGGAGCCCGAGTCCGGCCGGGCACAACAGGTCTACACACGGGCCCGGCGCCTGAAGGCCGAGTCCGGACATGGTAAACGGTCTACCCAGGGGCTAGTCGGCCGCCGGCTAAGGCCGGCCAGCTCAACAGGTCTACCCACGGGCCTGGCGCCTGGAGGCCGAGGCCGGCCAGGACAACAGGTCTACCCAGGCGTTATGCGGCCAGAGGCTAAGGCCGGCCAGAACAACAGGTTTACCCACGAGGCCGCTCTGCCGGAGGCTATGGAAGGCCATGGCAACAGGTCTACCCAAGGGCCGAGCAGAGGTAAGCCAAGACAGGGCCGAGACAGCAGGTCAACCCAGGGCCCCGGTGCCTGGAGGCCAAGGCCTGCCAGGGACACAGGTCTACCCACAGGGCCTGGCGGGCGGAGGCCAAGGACGACATGGACAACAGGCCTACCCAAGGGCCCGTCGGCCGGAGGCCAAGGCCGGCCAGGACAACAGGTCTACCCACGGGCCGGGCGGCTGGAGGCTAAGGCCGGCCAGGACAACAGGTCTACCCATGGGCCGGTCAGCCAGAGGCCAAGGCAAACCAAGGCAACAAGTCTACCATGGGAGTGGGCAGATGTAAGCCAAAATGGGGCCCAAGACAACAGGTCTACCCATGGGCCGGGCGGAGGTAGCCAAGAAGGGGCCCGAGACAACAGGTATACCCACGGGCCTGGCAGCCGGAGGCCGAGGCCGGTGAGGACAACAGGTCTACCCAGGGGCCCGGCGCCTGACGGCCGAGGCAAGCCAGGGTAACAGGTCTACCAACGGAGCTGGTTGGCCGGAGGCTAAGGCCGGCCTTGGACGCCAGGCGCCGGGCCCCTGGGTAGACCTGTTGTCCCCCGCCGGCCTCAGCCTCTGCCTGCCCGGCTTGTGGGTAGACCTGTCGCCTCGGCCCCGTCTTGGCTTACCTACGACTGGCCTGTGGGTAGACCTGCTGCCCTGGCCGGCCTCGGCCTGCGGCCGACAGGCCCATTGGTAGACCTGTTGGCCTGGCCGGCCACGGCCTCTGCCTGCCTGGCTTGTGGGTAGACCTGTTGTCCTGGCCGGCCTTGGCCTCCGGCCGACCGGCCCGTGGGTAGACCGGTTGTCCTGGCCGGCCTTAGCCTCCGGCCGCTTGGCCCGCTGGGTAGACCTGTGTCCCTGGCAGACTGCGGCCTCCAGGTGCCGGGGCCCTGGTAGACCTGTTTTCTCGGCCCTGTCTTCGCTTACTTCCGCCCGGCTCATGCGTCGACCTGTTGTCCTGGACGGCCTTAGCCTCCGGCTGCCCGGTTCCGTGGGTAGACCTGTTGCCCTGGCCAGCCTCGGCCTTCAGGCGCTGTGCCCCTGGGTAGACCTGTTGTCCTGTCCGGATTCGGCCTCCAGGCGCCTGGACCCTTCGTTGACCTGTTGTCCCCGGCGGGCCTCGGCCTCCAGGCGCCGGGACCATGGGGAGACTTGTTGCCCATGCCGGCCTTAGACTCTGGCCGACCGGCCTGTGGATAGACTTGCTGTGCTGGCCGGCCTTATCTTCCGGCCACCCGGCCCCTGGGGCTTAGGCCGGCCATGACACCAGGTCTACCCATGGGCCGGGCCGCCGGAGGCTAAGGCCGGCAAGGGCAACCTGTCTACCCAGAGACCCGGCGCCTGGAGGCCGAGTCCGGCCAGGGCCACAGGTCTACCCAGGGACTGGGCAACCGGAGGCTAGGGCCGGCCAGGACAACCGGTCTACCCACAAGCCAGGCAGGCGGAGGCCGAGGCCGGCCAGGCCGACAGGTCTACCATCGGGCCTGTCGGCCGCAGGTCGAGGCCGGCCAGGGCAACAGGTCCACCCACGGGCCGGGCAGAGGAAATCCAAGACGGGGCCGAGACAACAGGGCTACCCACAAGCCGGGCAGGCAGAGGCCGAGGCCGGCGGGGAACAACAGGTCTACCCAGGGGCCCGGCACTTGCGGCTGAGGCCGGCCAGTGCAACAGGTCTACCCATGGGCCGGTCGGCCAGAGGCCAAGGCCAACCAAGGCAACAGGTCTACCCACGGGAGTGGGCAGACGTAAGCCAAAATGGGGCCCAAGACAACAGGTCTACCCATGGGCCGGGGCGGAGGTAGCCAAGAAGGGGCCCGAGACAACAGGTATACCCACGGGCCTGGCGGCCGGAGGCCGAGGCCGGTGAGGACAACAGGTGTACCCAGGGGCCCGGTGCCTGACGGCCAAGGCAAGCCAGGGCAACAGGTCTACCAACGGAGCTGGTTGGCCGGAGGCTAAGGCCGGCCTTGGACGCCAGGCGCCGGGCCCCTGGGTAGACCTGTTGTCCCCCGCCGGCCTCAGCCTCTGCCTGCCCGGCTTGTGGGTAGACCTGTCGTCTCGGCCCCGTCTTGGCTTACCTACGACTGGCCTGTGGGTAGACCTGCTGCCCTGGCCGGCCTCGGCCTGCGGCCGACAGGCCCATTGGTAGACCTGTTGGCCTGGCCGGCCACGGCCTCTGCCTGCCTGGCTTGTGGGTAGACCTGTTGTCCTGGCCGGCCTTGGCCTCCGGCCGACCGGCCCGTGGGTAGACCGGTTGTCCTGGCCTGCCTTAGCCTCCGGCCGCCTGGCCCGCTGGGTAGACCTGTGTCCCTGGCAGACTGCGGCCTCCAGGTGCCGGGGCCCTGGGTAGACCTGTTTTCTCGGCCCTGTCTTCGCTTACTTCCGCCCGGCTCGTGCGTCGACCTGTTGTCCTGGACGGCCTTAGCCTCCGGCTGCCCGGTTCCATGGGTAGACCTGTTGCCCTGGCCAGCCTCGGCCTTCAGGCACTATGCCCCTGGGTAGACCTGTTGTCCTGTCCGGATTCGGCCTCCAGGCGCCTGGACCCTTCGTTGACCTGTTGTCCCCGGCAGGCCTCGGCCTCCAGGCGCCGGGACCGTGGGGAGACTTGTTGCCCATGCCGGCCTTAGACTCTGGCCGACCGGCCTGTGGATAGACCTGCTGTGCTGGCCGGCCTTATCTTCCGGCCACCCGGCCCCTGGGGCTTAGGCCGGCCATGACACCAGGTCTACCCATGGGCCGGCCCGCCGGAGGCTAAGGCCGGCAAGGGCAACCTGTCTACCCAGAGACCCGGCGCCTGGAGGCCGAGTCCGGCCAGGGCCACAGGTCTACCCAGGGACCGGGCAACCGGAGGCTAGGGCCGGCCAGGACAACAGGTCTACCCACAAGCCAGGCAGGCGGAGGCCGAGGCCGGCCAGGCCAACAGGTCTACCATCGGGCCTGTCGGCCGCAGGTCGAGGCCGGCCAGGGCAACAGGTCGACCCACTGGACGGGCAAAGGAAAGCCAAGACGGGGCCGAGACAACAGGGCTACCCACAAGCTGGGCAGGCGGAGGCCGAGGCCGGCGGGGGACAACAGGTCTACCCAGGGGCCCGGCACTTGCGGCTGAGGCCGGCCAGGGCAACAGGTCTTCCCAGGGGCCGGGTGGCCGGAGGCTAAGGCCGGCCAGCACAGCAGGTCTACCCACGGGCCGGTCGGCCAGAGGCTAAGGCCGGCATGGGCAGCAGGTCTCCCCACGGTCCCGGCGCCTGGAGGCCGAGGCCCGCCGGGACAGCAGGTCTACCCTCTGCCCCGGCGCCTGGAGGCCGAGGCCGGCCAGGGCAACAGGTCTACACAAGGGCCGAGCAGAGGTAAGCCAAGGCAGGGCCGAGACAGCAGGTCAACCCAGGGCCCCGGTGCCTGGAGACCAAGGCCTGCCAGGGACACAGGTCTACCCACAGGGCCTGGCGGGCGGAGGCCAAGGACGACATGGACAACAGGTCTACCCAAGGGCCTGTCGTCCGGAGGCCAAGGCCGGCCAGGACAACAAGTCTACCCATGGTCCGGTCTGCCGGAAGCTAAGGCCGGCCAGGGAGACAGGTCTACCCGGGGGCCAGGCGGAGGAAAGCCAACACAAGGCCCAGACAACAGGTCTACCCAGGGCGCCGGCGCCTGGAGTCCGAGGCCATCCAGGGCGACAACCGGTCTACCCACGGACTGGGCGCCTGGAGGCCGAGGCCCGCCGGGGACAGCAGGTCTACCCTGTGCCCCGGCGCCTGGAGGCCGAGGCCGGCCAGGGCAACAGGTCTACCCAGGGGCCGGGCGACCAGAGGCTAAGGCCGGACAGGGAGACAGGTCTACCCAGGGGCCGGGCGGAGGAAAGCCAACACGGGGCCAAGACAACAGGTCTACCCAGGGCCTTGGCGTCTGGAGTCCGAGGCTGTGCAGGGAAACAGGTCTACCCCGAACTGGGCGCCTGGAGGCTGAGGCCTGCACGGACAACAGGTCTACCCTGGAGCCGGGCGCCTGGAGGCTAAGGACGGCCAGGGCAAAAAGTCTACCCACGAGGCCGGTCGGCCGGAGGCTAAGGAAGGCCATGGCAACAGGTCTACCCAAGGGCCGAGCAGAGGTAAGCCAAGACAGGGCCGAGACAACAGGTCAACCCAGGGCCCCGGTGCCTGGAGGCCAAGGCCCGCCAGGGACACAGGTCTACCCACAGGGCCTGGCGGGCGGAGGCCAAGGACGACAGGGACAACAGGTCTACACAAGGGCCGGTTGGCCAGAGGCCAAGGCCGGCCAGGACAACAGGTCTACCCAGGGGCCGGTTGGCTGGAGGCTAAGGCCGGCCAGGGAGACAGGTCTACCCGGGGGCCAGGTGGAGGAAAGCCAACACGAGGCCCAGACAACAGGTCTACCCAGGGCCCCGGCGCCTGGAGTCCGAGGCCATCCAGGGTACCAGATGTACCCACAGACTGGGCGCCTGGAGGCTGCGGCCGGCAAGGGCAACATGTCTACCCATGGGCCAGTCGGCCAGAGGCTAAGGCCGGCATGGGCAACAGCTCTCCCCACGGTCCCGGCGCCTGGAGGCCGAGGCCCGCCGAGGACAGCAGGTCTACCCTGGGCCCCCGTACCTGGAGGCCGAGGCCGGCCATGGCAACTGGTCTACCCAGCGACCCGGCGCCTGGAGGCCGAGTCCGGCCGGGGACAACAGGTCTACGAAGGGTCCCGGTGCCTGGAGGCCAAACCCGGCCAGGACAACAAATCTACCCACGGGCCCAGCGCCTGAAGGCCGAGGCTGGCCAGGGCAAGAGGTCTACCCACGGGCCGAGCGTAGGTAAGCCAAGACGGGCCTGAGACGACAGGTCTACCCCCAAGCCGGGCAGGCGGAGGCCAAGGCCAGCCAGGGACAGCAGGTCTACCCAGCGGCCCGGCGCCTGACGGCCGAGTCAAGCCAGGGCAACAGGTCTACCAACGGAGCTGGGCGGACGGAGGACAAGGCCGACCAGGAAAACAGGTCTACCCACGGGCTTGGTGGCCGGAGGCTAAGGCCGGCAAGGACAACATGTCTGACCACGGGCCGGTCATAGGTAAGCCAAGACGGGGCCGAGATGACAGGTCTACCCACAAGCCGGGCAGGCGGAGGCCGAGGCCAGACGGGGACAACAGGTCTACCCTGGGCCCCGGCGCCTGGCAGCCGAGGCCGGCCAGGGAAATAGGTCTACCCAGGTGCCGGGCAGACGGAGGCTAAGGCCAGACAGGGAGACAGGTCTACCAAGGGACCGGGCGGAGGTAAGCTAAGACGGGGCCCAGATAACAGGCCTACCCAGGACCTTTGCATCTGGAGTCCGAGGCCATCCAGGGCAACAGGTCTACCCATGAACTGGGCGCCTGGAGGCTGAGGCCTTTCAGGGAAACAGGTCTACCCGGAGGCCGGGAGCCTGGAGGCTAAGACCAGCCAGGGCAAAAGGTCTACCCACGGGCCGGGTGGCCAGAGGCTAAGGCCGGCAAGGGCAACATGTCTACAGAGAGGCTCGTCGCCTTGACGCCGAGGCCGGCCAGGGAAACAGGTCTACCCAGGGGCCGGGCGACCGGAGGCTGAGGCCTGCCAGGACAACACGTCTTCCCTGGAGCCGGACGCCTGGAGGCTAAGGACGGCCAGGGAAACAGGTCTACCCACGGTCCGGGTGGCCGGATGGCAATGCTGGCCAGGGCAACAGGTCTACCCACGGGCCGGGCGGACCTAAGCCAAGACGGGGCCAAGACAACAGGGCTACCCACAAGCCGGGCAGGCAAAGGCCGAGGCCGGCCGGGGACAAAAGGTCTACCCAGGGGCCCGGTGCATGAAGGCCGAGGCCGGCCAGTGCAACAGGTCTACCCATGGAACTGGGCGGCCGGAGGCTAAGGCCAGCCAGGACAACAGGTCGACTCACGGTCACGGCGCCTGGAGCCCGAGTCCGGCCGGGCACAACAGGTCTACACACGGGCCCGGCGCCTGAATGCCGAGTCCGGACATGGTAAACGGTCTACCCAGGGGCTAGTCGGCCGCCGGCTAAGGCCGGCCAGCTCAACAGGTCTACCCACGGGCCTGGCGCCTGGAGGCCGAGGCCGGCCAGGACAACAGGTCTACCCAGGCGTTATGCGGCCAGAGGCTAATGCCGGCCAGAACAACAGGTTTACCCACGAGGCCGCTCTGCCGGAGGCTATGGAAGGCCATGGCAACAGGTCTACCCAAGGGCCGAGCAGAGGTAAGCCAAGACAGGGCCGAGACAGCAGGTCAACCAGGGCCCCGGTGCCTGGAGGCCAAGGCCTGCCAGGGACACAGGTCTACCCACAGGGCCTGGCGGGCGGAGGCCAAGGACGACATGGACAACAGGCCTACCCAAGAGCCCGTCGGCCGGAGGCCAAGGCCGGCCAGGACAACAGGTCTACCCACGGGCCGGGCGGCTGGAGGCTAAGGCCGGCCAGGACAACAGGTCTACCCATGGGCCGGTCGGCCAGAGGCCAAGGCAAACCAAGGCAACAAGTCTACCACGGGAGTGGGCAGAGGTAAGCCAAAATGGGGCCCAAGACAACAGGTCTACCCATGGGCCGGGCGGAGGTAGCCAAGAAGGGGCCCGAGACAACAGGTATACCCACGGGCCTGGCGGCCGGAGGCCGAGGCCGGTGAGGACAACAGGTCTACCCAGGGGCCCGGTGCCTGACGGCCAAGGCAAGCCAGGGCAACAGGTCTACCAACGGAGCTGGTTGGCCGGAGGCTAAGGCCAACCTTGGACGCCAGGCGCCGGGCCCCTGGGTAGACCTGTTGTCCCCCGCCGGCCTCAGCCTCTGCCTGCCCGGCTTGTGGGTAGACCTGTCGTCTCGGCCCCGTCTTGGCTTACCTACGACTGGCCTGTGGGTAGACCTGCTGCCCTGGCCGGCCTCGGCCTGCGGCCGACAGGCCCATTGGTAGACCTGTTGGCCTGGCCGGCCACGGCCTCTGCCTGCCTGGCTTGTGGGTAGACCTGTTGTCCTGGCCGGCCTTAGCCTCCGGCCGCCTGGCCCGCTGGGTAGACCTGTGTCCCTGGCAGACTGCGGCCTCCAGGTGCCGGGGCCCTGGGTAGACCTGTTTTCTCGGCCCTGTCTTCGCTTACTTCCGCCCGGCTCATGCGTCGACCTGTTGTCCTGGACGGCCTTAGCCTCCGGCTGCCCGGTTCCGTGGGTAGACCTGTTGCCCTGGCCAGCCTCGGCCTTCAGGCGCTGTGCCCCTGGGTAGACCTGTTGTCCTGTCCGGATTCGGCCTCCAGGCGCCTGGACCCTTCGTTGACCTGTTGTCCCCGGCGGGCCTCGGCCTCCAGGCGCCGGGACCATGGGGAGACTTGTTGCCCATGCCGGCCTTAGACTCTGGCCGACCGGCCTGTGGATAGACCTGCTGTGCTGGCCGGCCTTATCTTCCGGCCACCCGGCCCCTGGGGCTTAGGCCGGCCATGACACCAGGTCTACCCATGGGCCGGGCCGCCGGAGGCTAAGGCCGGCAAGGGCAACCTGTCTACCCAGAGACCCGGCGCCTGGAGGCCGAGTCCGGCCAGGGCCACAGGTCTACCCAGGGACCGGGCAACCGGAGGCTAGGGCCGGCCAGGACAACAGGTCTACCCACAAGCCAGGCAGGCGGAGGCCGAGGCCGGCCAGGCCAACAGGTCTACCATCGGGCCTGTCGGCCGCAGGCCGAGGCCGGCCAGGGCAACAGGTCCACCCACTGGACGGGCAGAGGAAAGCCAAGACGGGGCCGAGACAACAGGGCTACCCACAAGCTGGGCAGGCGGAGGCCGAGGCCGGCGGGGGACAACAGGTCTACCCAGGGGCCCGGCACTTGCGGCTGAGGCCGGCCAGGGCAACAGGTCTTCCCAGGGGCCGGGTGGCCGGAGGCTAAGGCCGGCCAGCACAGCAGGTCTACCCACGGGCCGGTCGGCCAGAGGCTAAGGCCGGCATGGGCAGCAGGTCTCCCCACGGTCCCGGCGCCTGGAGGCCGAGGCCCGCCGGGGACAGCAGGTCTACCCTGTGCCCCGGCGCCTGGAGGCCGAGGCCGGCCAGGGCAACAGGTCTACACAAGGGCCGAGCAGAGGTAAGCCAAGGCAGGGCCGAGACAGCAGGTCAACCCAGGGCCCCGGTGCCTGGAGGCCAAGGCCTGCCAGGGACACAGGTCTACCCACAGGGCCTGGCGGGCGGAGGCCAAGGACGACATGGACAGCATGTCTACCCAAGGGCCTGTCGTCCGGAGGCCAAGGCCGGCCAGGACAACAGGTCTACCCATGGTCCGGTCTGCCGGAAGCTAAGGCCGGCCAGGGAGACAGGTCTACCCGGGGGCCAGGCGGAGGAAAGCCAACACAAGGCCCAAACAACAGGTCTACCCAGGGCGCCGGCGCCTGGAGTCCGAGGCCATCCAGGGCGACAACCGGTCTACCCACGGACTGGGCGCCTGGAGGCCGAGGCCCGCCGGGGACAGCAGGTCTACCCTGTGCCCCGGCGCCTGGAGGCCGAGGCCGGCCAGGGCAACAGGTCTACCCAGGGGCCGGGCGACCAGAGGCTAAGGCCGGACAGGGAGACAGGTCTACCCAGGGGCCGGGCGGAGGAAAGCCAACACGGGGCCAAGACAACAGGTCTACCCAGGGCCTTGGCTTCTGGAGTCCGAGGCTGTGCAGGGAAACAGGTCTACCCCGAACTGGGCGCCTGGAGGCTGAGGCCTGCACGGAAAACAGGTCTACCCTGGAGCCGGGCGCCTGGAGGCTAAGGACGGCCAGGGCAAAAAGTCTACCCACGAGGCCGGTCGGCCGGAGGCTAAGGAAGGCCATGGCAACAGGTCTACCCAAGGGCCAAGCAGAGGTAAGCCAAGACAGGGCCGAGACAACAGGTCAACCCAGGGCCCCGGTGCCTGGAGGCCAAGGCCCGCCAGGGACACAGGTCTACCCACAGGGCCTGGCGGGCGGAGGCCAAGGACGACAGGGACAACAGGTCTACACAAGGGCCGGTTGGCCAGAGGCCAAGGCCGGCCAGGACAACAGGTCTACCCAGGGGCCGGTTGGCTGGAGGCTAAGGCCGGCCAGGGAGACAGGTCTACCCGGGGGCCAGGTGGAGGAAAGCCAACACGAGGCCCAGACAACAGGTCTACCCAGGGCCCCGGCGCCTGGAGTCCGAGGCCATCCAGGGTACCAGATGTACCCACAGACTGGGCGCCTGGAGGCTGCGGCCGGCAAGGGCAACATGTCTACCCATGGGCCAGTCGGCCAGAGGCTAAGGCCGGCATGGGCAACAGCTCTCCCCACGGTCCCGGCGCCTGGAGGCCGAGGCCCGCCGAGGACAGCAGGTCTACCCTGGGCCCCCGTACCTGGAGGCCGAGGCCGGCCATGGCAACTGGTCTACCCAGCGACCCGGCGCCTGGAGGCCGAGTCCGGCCGGGGACAACAGGTCTACGAAGGGTCCCGGTGCCTGGAGGCCAAACCCGGCCAGGACAACAAATCTACCCACGGGCCCAGCGCCTGAAGGCCGAGGCTGGCCAGGGCAAGAGGTCTACCCACGGGCCGAGCGTAGGTAAGCCAAGACGGGCCTGAGACGACAGGTCTACCCCCAAGCCGGGCAGGCGGAGGCCAAGGCCAGCCAGGGACAGCAGGTCTACCCAGCGGCCCGGCGCCTGACAGCAGAGTCAAGCCAGGGCAACAGGTCTACCAACGGAGCTGGGCGGACGGAGGACAAGGCCGACCAGGAAAACAGGTCTACCCACGGGCTGGGTGGCCGGAGGCTAAGGCCGGCAAGGACAACATGTCTGACCACGGGCCGGTCATAGGTAAGCCAAGACGGGGCCGAGATGACAGGTCTACCCACAAGCCGGGCAGGCGGAGGCCGAGGCCAGACGGGGACAACAGGTCTACCCTGGGCCCTGGCGCCTGGCAGCCGAGGCCGGCCAGGGAAATAGGTCTACCCAGGTGCCGGGCAGCCGGAGGCTAAGGCCAGACAGGGAGACAGGTCTACCAAGGGACCGGGTGGAGGTAAGCTAAGACGGGGCCCAGATAACAGGCCTACCCAGGACCTTTGCGTCTGGAGTCCGAGGCCATCCAGGGCAACAGGTCTACCCATGAAATGGGCGCCTGGAGGCTGAGGCCTTTCAGGGAAACAGGTCTACCCGGAGGCCGGGAGCCCGGAGGCTAAGACCAGCCAGGGCAAAAGGTCTACCCACGGGCCGGGTGGCCGGAGGCTAAGGCCGGCAAGGGCAACATGTCTACAGAGAGGCTCGTCGCCTTGACGCCGAGGCCGGCCAGGGAAACAGGTCTACCCAGGGGCCGGGCGACCGGAGGCTGAGGCCTGCCAGGACAACACGTCTTCCCTGGAGCCGGACACCTGGAGGCTAAGGACGGCCAGGGAAACAGGTCTACCCACGGTCCGGGTGGCCGGAGGCTAAGGCCGGCAAGGACAACAGGTCTACCCACAGGCCGGTCAACCGGATGGCAATGCTGGCCAGGGCAACAGGTCTACCCACGGGCCGGGCGGACCTAAGCCAAGACGGGGCCAAGACAACAGGGCTACCCACAAGCCGGGCAGGCAAAGGCCGAGGCCGGCCGGGGACAAAAGGTCTACCCAGGGACCCGGTGCATGAAGGCCGAGGCCGGCCAGTGCAACAGGTCTACCCATGGAACTGGGCGGCCGGAGGCTAAGGTCAGCCAGGACAACAGGTCGACTCACGGTCACGGCGCCTGGAGCCCGAGTCCGGCCGGGCACAACAGGTCTACACACGGGCCCACCGCCTGAAGGCCGAGTCCGGACATGGTAAACGGTCTACCCAGGGGCTAGTCGGCCGCCGGCTAAGGCCGGCCAGCTCAACAGGTCTACCCACGGGCCTGGCGCCTGGAGGCCGAGGCCGGCCAGGACAACAGGTCTACCCAGGCGTTATGCGGCCAGAGGCTAAGGCCGGCCAGAACAACAGGTTTACCCACGAGGCCGCTCTGCCGGAGGCTATGGAAGGCCATGGCAACAGGTCTACCCAAGGGCCGAGCAGAGGTAAGCCAAGACAGGGCCGAGACAGCAGGTCAACCCAGGGCCCCGGTGCCTGGAGGCCAAGGCCTGCCAGGGACACAGGTCTACCCACAGGGCCTGGCGGGCGGAGGCCAAGGACAACATGGACAACAGGCCTACCCAAGGGCCCGTCGGCCGGAGGCCAAGGCCGGCCAGGACAACAGGTCTACCCACGGGCCGGGCGGCTGGAGGCTAAGGCCGGCCAGGACAACAGGTCTACCCATGGGCCGGTCGGCCAGAGGCCAAGGCAAACCAAGGCAACAGGTCTACCCACGGGAGTGGGCAGAGGTAAGCCAAAATGGGGCCCAAGACAACAGGTCTACCCATGGGCCGGGCGGAGGTAGCCAAGAAGGGGCCCGAGACAACAGGTATACCCACGGGCCTGGTGGCCGGAGGCCGAGGCCGGTGAGGACAACAGGTGTACCCAGGGGCCCGGTGCCTGACGGCCGAGGCAAGCCAGGGCAACAGGTCTACCAACGGAGCTGGTTGGCCGGAGGCTAAGGCCGGCCTTGGACGCCAGGCGCCGGGCCCCTGGGTAGACCTGTTGTCCCCCGCCGGCCTCAGCCTCTGCCTGCCCGGCTTGTGGGTAGACCTGTCGCCTCGGCCCCGTCTTGGCTTACCTACGACTGGCCTGTGGGTAGACCTGCTGCCCTGGCCGGCCTCGGCCTGCGGCCGACAGGCCCATTGGTAGACCTGTTGGCCTGGCCGGCCACGGCCTCTGCCTGCCTGGCTTGTGGGTAGACCTGTTGTCATGGCCGGCCTTGGCCTCCGGCCGACCGGCCCGTGGGTAGACCGGTTGTCCTGGCCGGCCTTGGCCTCCGGCCGCCTGGCCCGCTGGGTAGACCTGTGTCCCTGGCAGACTGCGGCCTCCAGGTGCCGGGGCCCTGGGTAGACCTGTTTTCTCGGCCCTGTCTTCGCTTACTTCCGCCCGGCTCGTGCGTCGACCTGTTGTCCTGGACGGCCTTAGCCTCCGGCTGCCCGGTTCCGTGGGTAGACCTGTTGCCCTGGCCAGCCTCGGCCTTCAGGCGCTGTGCCCCTGGGTAGACCTGTTGTCCTGGCCGGATTCGGCCTCCAGGCGCCTGGACCCTTCGTTGACCTGTTGTCCCCGGCGGGCCTCGGCCTCCAGGCGCCAGGACCGTGGGGAGACTTGTTGCCCATGCCGGCCTTAGACTCTGGCCGACCGGCCTGTGGATAGACCTGCTGTGCTGGCCGGCCTTATCTTCCGGCCACCCGGCCCCTGGGGCTTAGGCCGGCCATGACACCAGGTCTACCCATGGGCCGGGCCGCCGGAGGCTAAGGCCGGCAAGGGCAACCTGTCTACCCAGAGACCCGGCGCCTGGAGGCCGAGTCCGGCCAGGGCCACAGGTCTACCCAGGGACCGGGCAACCGGAGGCTAGGGCCGGCCAGGACAACAGGTCTACCCACAAGCCAGGCAGGCGGAGGCCGAGGCCGGCCAGGCCAACAGGTCTACCATCGGGCCTGTCGGCCGCAGGCCGAGGCCGGCCAGGGCAACAGGTCCACCCACTGGACGGGCAGAGGAAAGCCAAGACGGGGCCGAGACAACAGGGCTACCCACAAGCTGGGCAGGCGGAGGCCGAGGCCGGCGGGGGACAACAGGTCTACCCAGGGGCCCGGCACTTGCGGCTGAGGCCGGCCAGGGCAACAGGTCTTCCCAGGGGCCGGGTGGCCGGAGGCTAAGGCCGGCCAGCACAGCAGGTCTACCCACGGGCCGGTCGGCCAGAGGCTAAGGCCGGCATGGGCAGCAGGTCTCCCCACGGTCCCGGCGCCTGGAGGCCGAGGCCCGCCGGGGACAGCAGGTCTACCCTGTGCCCCGGCGCCTGGAGGCCGAGGCCGGCCAGGGCAACAGGTCTACACAAGGGCCGAGCAGAGGTAAGCCAAGGCAGGGCCGAGACAGCAGGTCAACCCAGGGCCCCGGTGCCTGGAGGCCAAGGCCTGCCAGGGACACAGGTCTACCCACAGGGCCTGGCGGGCGGAGGCCAAGGACGACATGGACAGCATGTCTACCCAAGGGCCTGTCGTCCGGAGGCCAAGGCCGGCCAGGACAACAGGTCTACCCATGGTCCGGTCTGCCGGAAGCTAAGGCCGGCCAGGGAGACAGGTCTACCCGGGGGCCAGGCGGAGGAAAGCCAACACAAGGCCCAAACAACAGGTCTACCCAGGGCGCCGGCGCCTGGAGTCCGAGGCCATCCAGGGCGACAACCGGTCTACCCACGGACTGGGCGCCTGGAGGCCGAGGCCCGCCGGGGACAGCAGGTCTACCCTGTGCCCCGGCGCCTGGAGGCCGAGGCCGGCCAGGGCAACAGGTCTACCCAGGGGCCGGGCGACCAGAGGCTAAGGCCGGACAGGGAGACAGGTCTACCCAGGGGCCGGGCGGAGGAAAGCCAACACGGGGCCAAGACAACAGGTCTACCCAGGGCCTTGGCTTCTGGAGTCCGAGGCTGTGCAGGGAAACAGGTCTACCCCGAACTGGGCGCCTGGAGGCTGAGGCCTGCACGGAAAACAGGTCTACCCTGGAGCCGGGCGCCTGGAGGCTAAGGACGGCCAGGGCAAAAAGTCTACCCACGAGGCCGGTCGGCCGGAGGCTAAGGAAGGCCATGGCAACAGGTCTACCCAAGGGCCAAGCAGAGGTAAGCCAAGACAGGGCCGAGACAACAGGTCAACCCAGGGCCCCGGTGCCTGGAGGCCAAGGCCCGCCAGGGACACAGGTCTACCCACAGGGCCTGGCGGGCGGAGGCCAAGGACGACAGGGACAACAGGTCTACACAAGGGCCGGTTGGCCAGAGGCCAAGGCCGGCCAGGACAACAGGTCTACCCAGGGGCCGGTTGGCTGGAGGCTAAGGCCGGCCAGGGAGACAGGTCTACCCGGGGGCCAGGTGGAGGAAAGCCAACACGAGGCCCAGACAACAGGTCTACCCAGGGCCCCGGCGCCTGGAGTCCGAGGCCATCCAGGGTACCAGATGTACCCACAGACTGGGCGCCTGGAGGCTGCGGCCGGCAAGGGCAACATGTCTACCCATGGGCCAGTCGGCCAGAGGCTAAGGCCGGCATGGGCAACAGCTCTCCCCACGGTCCCGGCGCCTGGAGGCCGAGGCCCGCCGAGGACAGCAGGTCTACCCTGGGCCCCCGTACCTGGAGGCCGAGGCCGGCCATGGCAACTGGTCTACCCAGCGACCCGGCGCCTGGAGGCCGAGTCCGGCCGGGGACAACAGGTCTACGAAGGGTCCCGGTGCCTGGAGGCCAAACCCGGCCAGGACAACAAATCTACCCACGGGCCCAGCGCCTGAAGGCCGAGGCTGGCCAGGGCAAGAGGTCTACCCACGGGCCGAGCGTAGGTAAGCCAAGACGGGCCTGAGACGACAGGTCTACCCCCAAGCCGGGCAGGCGGAGGCCAAGGCCAGCCAGGGACAGCAGGTCTACCCAGCGGCCCGGCGCCTGACAGCAGAGTCAAGCCAGGGCAACAGGTCTACCAACGGAGCTGGGCGGACGGAGGACAAGGCCGACCAGGAAAACAGGTCTACCCACGGGCTGGGTGGCCGGAGGCTAAGGCCGGCAAGGACAACATGTCTGACCACGGGCCGGTCATAGGTAAGCCAAGACGGGGCCGAGATGACAGGTCTACCCACAAGCCGGGCAGGCGGAGGCCGAGGCCAGACGGGGACAACAGGTCTACCCTGGGCCCTGGCGCCTGGCAGCCGAGGCCGGCCAGGGAAATAGGTCTACCCAGGTGCCGGGCAGCCGGAGGCTAAGGCCAGACAGGGAGACAGGTCTACCAAGGGACCGGGCGGAGGTAAGCTAAGACGGGGCCCAGATAACAGGCCTACCCAGGACCTTTGCGTCTGGAGTCCGAGGCCATCCAGGGCAACAGGTCTACCCATGAAATGGGCGCCTGGAGGCTGAGGCCTTTCAGGGAAACAGGTCTACCCGGAGGCCGGGAGCCCGGAGGCTAAGACCAGCCAGGGCAAAAGGTCTACCCACGGGCCGGGTGGCCGGAGGCTAAGGCCGGCAAGGGCAACATGTCTACAGAGAGGCTCGTCGCCTTGACGCCGAGGCCGGCCAGGGAAACAGGTCTACCCAGGGGCCGGGCGACCGGAGGCTGAGGCCTGCCAGGACAACACGTCTTCCCTGGAGCCGGACACCTGGAGGCTAAGGACGGCCAGGGAAACAGGTCTACCCACGGTCCGGGTGGCCGGAGGCTAAGGCCGGCAAGGACAACAGGTCTACCCACAGGCCGGTCAACCGGATGGCAATGCTGGCCAGGGCAACAGGTCTACCCACGGGCCGGGCGGACCTAAGCCAAGACGGGGCCAAGACAACAGGGCTACCCACAAGCCGGGCAGGCAAAGGCCGAGGCCGGCCGGGGACAAAAGGTCTACCCAGGGACCCGGTGCATGAAGGCCGAGGCCGGCCAGTGCAACAGGTCTACCCATGGAACTGGGCGGCCGGAGGCTAAGGTCAGCCAGGACAACAGGTCGACTCACGGTCACGGCGCCTGGAGCCCGAGTCCGGCCGGGCACAACAGGTCTACACACGGGCCCAGCGCCTGAAGGCCGAGTCCGGACATGGTAAACGGTCTACCCAGGGGCTAGTCGGCCGCCGGCTAAGGCCGGCCAGCTCAACAGGTCTACCCACGGGCCTGGCGCCTGGAGGCCGAGGCCGGCCAGGACAACAGGTCTACCCAGGCGTTATGCGGCCAGAGGCTAAGGCCGGCCAGAACAACAGGTTTACCCACGAGGCCGCTCTGCCGGAGGCTATGGAAGGCCATGGCAACAGGTCTACCCAAGGGCCGAGCAGAGGTAAGCCAAGACAGGGCCGAGACAGCAGGTCAACCCAGGGCCCCGGTGCCTGGAGGCCAAGGCCTGCCAGGGACACAGGTCTACCCACAGGGCCTGGCGGGCGGAGGCCAAGGACAACATGGACAACAGGCCTACCCAAGGGCCCGTCGGCCGGAGGCCAAGGCCGGCCAGGACAACAGGTCTACCCACGGGCCGGGCGGCTGGAGGCTAAGGCCGGCCAGGACAACAGGTCTACCCATGGGCCGGTCGGCCAGAGGCCAAGGCAAACCAAGGCAACAGGTCTACCCACGGGAGTGGGCAGAGGTAAGCCAAAATGGGGCCCAAGACAACAGGTCTACCCATGGGCCGGGCGGAGGAGCCAAGAAGGGGCCCGAGACAACAGGTATACCCACGGGCCTGGCGGCCGGAGGCCGAGGCCGGTGAGGACAACAGGTGTACCCAGGGGCCCGGTGCCTGACGGCCGAGGCAAGCCAGGGCAACAGGTCTACCAACGGAGCTGGTTGGCCGGAGGCTAAGGCCGGCCTTGGACGCCAGGCGCCGGGCCCCTGGGTAGACCTGTTGTCCCCCGCCGGCCTCAGCCTCTGCCTGCCCGGTTTGTGGGTAGACCTGACGCCTCGGCCCCGTCTTGGCTTACCTACGACTGGCCTGTGGGTAGACCTGCTGCCCTGGCCGGCCTTGGCCTGCGGCCGACAGGCCCATTGGTAGACCTGTTGGCCTGGCCGGCCATGGCCTCTGCCTGCCTGGCTTGTGGGTAGACCTGTTGTCCTGGCCGGCCTTGGCCTCCGGCCGACCGGCCCGTGGGTAGACCGGTTGTCCTGGCCGGCCTTAGCCTCCGGCCGCCTGGCCCGCTGGGTAGACCTGTGTCCCTGGCAGACTGCGGCCTCCAGGTGCCGGGGCCCTGGGTAGACCTGTTTTCTCGGCCCTGTCTTCGCTTACTTCCGCCCGGCTCGTGCGTCGTCCTGTTGTCCTGGACGGCCTTAGCCTCCGGCTGCCCGGTTCCGTGGGTAGACCTGTTGCCCTGGCCAGCCTCGGCCTTCAGGCGCTGTGCCCCTGGGTAGACCTGTTGTCCTGGCCGGATTCGGCCTCCAGGCGCCTGGACCCTTCGTTGACCTGTTGTCCCCGGCGGGCCTTGGCCTCCAGGCGCCAGGACCGTGGGGAGACTTGTTGCCCATGCCGGCCTTAGACTCTGGCCGACCGGCCTGTGGGTAGACCTGCTGTGCTGGCCGGCCTTAGCTTCCGGCCGCCCGGCCCCTGGGGCTTAGGCCGGCCAGGACACCAGGTCTACCCATGGGCCGGGCCGCCGGAGGCTAAGGCCGGCAAGGGCAACCTGTCTACCCAGAAACCCGGCGCCTGGAGGCCGAGTCCGGCCAGGGCCACAGGTCTACCCAGGGACCGGGCAACCGGAGGCTAGGGCCGGCCAGGACAACCGGTCTACCCACAAGCCAGGCAGGCGGAGGCCGAGGCCGGCAGGGGACAACAGGTCTACCCAGGGGCCCGGCACTTGCGGCTGAGGCCGGCCAGGGCAACAGGTCTTCCCATGGAACTGGGCGGCCGGAGGCTAAGGCCGGCCAGCACAGCAGGTCTACCCACGGGCCGGTCGGCCAGAGGCTGAGGCTGGCATGGGCAGCAGGTCTCCCCACGGTCCCGGCGCCTGGAGGCCGAGGCCCGCCGGGGACAGCAGGTCTACCCTGTGCCCCGGCGCCTGGAGGCCGAGGCCGGCCAGGGCAACAGGTCTACACAAGGGCCGAGCAGAGGTAAGCCAAGGCAGGGCCGAGACAGCAGGTCAACCCAGGGCCCCGGTGCCTGGAGGCCAAGGCCTGCCAGGGACACAGGTCTACCCACAGGGCCTGGCGGGCGGAGGCCAAGGACGACATGGACAGCATGTCTACCCAAGGGCCTGTCGTCCGGAGGCCAAGGCCGGCCAGGACAACAGGTCTACCCATGGTCCAGTCTGCCGGAAGCTAAGGCCGGCTAGGGAGACAGGTCTACCCGGGGGCCAGGCGGAGGAAAGCCAACACAAGGCCCAGACAACAGGTCTACCCAGGGTGCTGGCGCCTGGAGTCCGAGGCCATCCAGGGCGACAACCGGTCTACCCACGGACTGGGCGCCTGGAGGCCGAGGCCCGCCGGGGACAGCAGGTCTACCCTGTGCCCCGGCGCCTGGAGGCCGAGGCCGGCCAGGGCAACAGGTCTACCCAGGGGCCGGGCGACCAGAGGCTAAGGCCGGACAGGGAGACAGGTCTACCCAGGGGCCGGGCGGAGGAAAGCCAACACGGGGCCCAAGACAACAGGTCTACCCAGGGCCTTGGCGTCTGGAGTCCGAGGCTGTGCAGGGAAACAGGTCTACCCCGAACTGGGCGCCTGGAGGCTGAGGCCTGCACGGACAACAGGTCTACCCTGGAGCCGGGCGCCTGGAGGCTAAGGACGGCCAGGGCAAAAAGTCTACCCACGAGGCCGGTCGGCCGGAGGCTAAGGAAGGCCATGGCAACAGGTCTACCCAAGGGCTGAGCAGAGGTAAGCCAAGACAGGGCCGAGACAACAGGTCAACCCAGGGCCCCGGTGCCTGGAGGCCAAGGCCCGCCAGGGACACAGGTCTACCCACAGGGCCTGGCGGGCGGAGGCCAAGGACGACAGGGACAACAGGTCTACACAAGGGCCGGTTGGCCAGAGGCCAAGGCCGGCCAGGACAACAGGTCTACCCAGGGGCCGGTTGGCTGGAGGCTAAGGCCGGCCAGGGAGACAGGTCTACCCGGGGGCCAGGTGGAGGAAAGCCAACACGAGGCCCAGAAAACAGGTCTACCCAGGGCCCCGGCGCCTGGAGTCCGAGGCCATCCAGGGTACCAGATGTACCCACAGACTGGGCGCCTGGAGGCTGAGGCCGGCAAGGACAACATGTCTACCCATGGGCCAGTCAGCCAGAGGCTAAGGCTGGCATGGGCAACAGCTCTCCCCACGGTCCCGCCGCCTGGAGGCCGAGGCCCGCCGAGGACAGCAGGTCTACCCTGGGCCCCCGTGCCTGGAGGCCGAGGCTGGCCATGGCAACTGGTCTACCCAGCGACCCGGCGCCTGGAGGCCGAGTCCGGCCGGGGACAACAGGTCTACGAAGGGTCCCGGTGCCTGGAGGCCAAACCCGGCCAGGACAACAAATCTACCCACGGGCCCAGCGCCTGAAGGCCGAGGCTGGCCAGGGCAAGAGGTCTACCCATGGGCCGAGCGTAGGTAAGCCAAGACGGGCCTGAGACGACAGGTCTACCCCCAAGCCGGGCAGGCGGAGGCCAAGGCCAGCCAGGGACAGCAGGTCTACCCAGCGGCCCGGCGCCTGACGGCCGAGTCAAGCCAGGGCAACAGGTCTACCAACGGAGCTGGGCGGACGGAGGACAAGGCCGACCAGGAAAACAGGTCTACCCACGGGCTGGGTGGCCGGAGGCTAAGGCCGGCAAGGACAACATGTCTGACCATGGGCCGGTCATAGGTAAGCCAAGACGGGGCCGAGATGACAGGTCTACCCACAAGCCGGGCAGGCGGAGGCCGAGGCCAGACAGGGACAACAGGTCTACCCTGGGCCCCGGTGCCTGGCAGCCGAGGCCGGCCAGGGAAATAGGTCTACCCAGGTGCCGGGCAGCCGGAGGCTAAGGCCAGACAGGGAGACAGGTCTACCAAGGGACCGGGCGGAGGTAAGCTAAGACGGGGCCCAGATAACAGGCCTACCCAGGACCTTTGCGTCTGGAGTCCGAGGCCATCCAGGGCAACAGGTCTACCCATGAACTGGGCGCCTGGAGGCTGAGGCCTTTCAGGGAAACAGGTCTACCCGGAGGCCGGGAGCCTGGAGGCTAAGACCAGCCAGGGCAAAAGGTCTACCCACGGGGCCGGGTGGCCGGAGGCTAAGGCCGGCAAGGGCAACATGTCTACAGAGAGGCTCGTCGCCTTGACGCCGAGGCCGGCCAGGGAAACAGGTCTACCCAGGGGCCGGGCGACCGGAGGCTGAGGCCTGCCAGGACAACACGTCTTCCCTGGAGCCGGACGCCTGGAGGCTAAGGACGGCCAGGGAAACAGGTCTACCCACGGTCCGGGTGGCCGGAGGCTAAGGCCGGCAAGGACAACAGGTCTACCCACGGACCGGTCAACCGGATGGCAATGCTGGCCAGGGCAACAGGTCTACCCACGGGCCGGGCGGACCTAAGCCAAGACGGGGCCAAGACAACAGGGCTACCCACAAGCCAGGCAGGCAAAGGCCGAGGCCGGCCGGGGACAAAAGTTCTACCCAGGGACCCGGTGCATGAAGGCCGAGGCCGGCCAGTGCAACAGGTCTACCCATGGAACTGGGCGGCCGGAGGCTAAGGCCAGCCAGGACAACAGGTCGACTCACAGTCACGGTGCCTGGAGCCCGAGTCCGGCCGGGCACAACAGGTCTACACACGGGCCCGGCGCCTGAAGGCCGAGTCCGGACATGGTAAACGGTCTACCCAGGGGCTAGTCGGCCGCCGGCTAAGGCCGGCCAGCTCAACAGGTCTACCCACGGGCCTGGCGCCTGCAGGCCGAGGCCGGCCAGGACAACAGGTCTAGCCAGGAGTTATGCGGCCAGAGGCTAAGGCCGGCCAGAACAACAGGTTTACCCACGAGGCCGCTCTGCCGGAGGCTATGGAAGGCCATGGCAACAGGTCTACCCAAGGGCCGAGCAGAGGTAAGCCAAGACAGGGCCGAGACAGCAGGTCAACCCAGGGCCCCGGTGCCTGGAGGCCAAGGCCTGCCAGGGACACAGGTCTACCCACAGGGCCTGGCGGGCGGAGGCCAAGGACGACATGGACAACAGGCCTACCCAAGGGCCCGTCGGCCGGAGGCCAAGGCCGGCCAGGACAACAGGTCTACCCACGGGCCGGGCGGCTGGAGGCTAAGGCCGGCCAGGACAACAGGTCTACCCATGGGCCGGTCGGCCAGAGGCCAAGGCAAACCAAGGCAACAAGTCTACCACGGGAGTGGGCAGAGGTAAGCCAAAATGGGGCCCAAGACAACAGGTCTACCCATGGGCCGGGCGGAGGTAACCAAGAAGGGGCCCGAGACAACAGGTATACCCACGGGCCTGGCGGCCGGAGGCCGAGGCCGGTGAGGACAACAGGTCTACCCAGGGGCCCGGTGCCTGACGGCCGAGGCAAGCCAGGGCAACAGGTCTACCAACGGAGCTGGTTGGCCGGAGGCTAAGGCCGGCCTGGACGCAGGCGCCGGGCCCCTGGGTAGACCTGTTGTCCCCGCCGGCCTCAGCCTCTGCCTGCCCGGCTTGTGGGTAGACCTGTCGCCTCGGCCCCGTCTTGGCTTACCTACGACTGGCCTGTGGGTAGACCTGCTGCCCTGGCCCGGCCTCGGCGTGCGGCCGACAGGCCCATTGGTAGACCTGTTTGGCCTGGCCGGCCACGGCCCTCTGCCTGCCTGGCTTGTGGGTAGACCTGTTGTCCTGGCCGGCCTTGGCCTCCGGCCGACCGGCCCGTGGGTAGACCGGTTGTCCTGGCCGGCCTTAGCCTCCGGCCGCCTGGCCCGCTGGGTAGACCTGTGTCCCTGGCAGACTGCGGCCTCCAGGTGCCGGGGGCCCTGGGTAGACCTGTTTTCTCGGCCCTGTCTTCGCTTACTTCTGCCTGGCTCGTGCGTCGACCTGTTGTCCTGGACGGCCTTAGCCTCCGGCTGCCCGGTTCCGTGGGTAGACCTGTTGCCCTGGCCAGCCTCGGCCTTCAGGCGCTGTGCCCCTGGGTAGACCTGTTGTCCTGGCCAGATTCGGCCTCCAGGCGCCTGGACCCTTCGTTGACCTGTTGTCCCCGGCGGGGCCTCGGCCTCCAGGCGCCAGGACCGTGGGGAGACTTGTTGCCCATGCCGGCCTTAGACTCTGGCCGGACCGGCCTGTGGGTAGACCTGCTGTGCTGGCCGGCCTTAGCTTCCGGCCGCCCGGCCCCTGGGCTTAGGCCGTCCAGGACACCAGGTCTACCCATGGGCCGGGCCGCCGGAGGCTAAGGCCGGCAAGGGCAACCTGTCTACCCAGAAACCCGGCGCCTGGAGGCCGAGTCCGGCCAGGGCCACAGGTCTACCCAGGGACTGGGCAACCGGAGGCTAGGGCCGGCCAGGACAACCGGTCTACCCACAAGCCAGGCAGGCGGGGGCCGAGGCCGGCGGGGGACAACAGGTCTACCCAGGGGCCCGGCACTTGCGGCTGAGGCCGGCCAGGGCAACAAGTCTTCCCATGGAACTGTGCGGCCGGAGGCTAAGGCCGGCCAGCACCGCAGTCTACCCAAGGGCCGGTCGGCCAGAGGCTAAGGCTGGCATGGGCAGCAGGTCTCCCACGGTCCCGGCGCCTGGAGGCCGAGGCCCGCCGGGGACAGCAGGTCTACCCTGTGCCCCGGTGCCTGGAGGCCGATGCCGGCCAGGGCAACAGGTCTACACAAGGGCCGAGCAGAGGTAAGCCAAGGCAGGGCCGAGACAGCAGGTCAACCCAGGGCCCCGGTGCCGTGAGGCAAGGCCTGCCAGGGACACAGGTCTACCCACAGGGCCTGGCGGGCGGAGGCCAAGGACGACATGACAGCATGTCTACCCAAGGGCCTGTCGTCCGGAGGCCAAGGCCGGCCAGGACAACAGGTCTACCCATGGTCCGGTCTGCCGGAAGCTAAGGCCGGCCAGGGAGACAGGTCTACCCGGGGGCCAGGCGGAGGAAAGCCAACACAAGGCCAGACAACAGGTCTACCCAGGGCCCCGGCGCCTGGAGTCCGAGGCCATCCAGGGCGACAACCGGTCTAACCACGGGACTGGGCGCCTGGAGGCCGAGGCCCGCCGGGGACAGCAGGTCTACCCTGTGCCCCGGCGCCTGGAGGCCGAGGCCGGCCAGGGCAACAGGTCTACCCAGGGGCCGGGCGACCAGAGGCTAAGGCCGGACAGGGAGACAGGTCTACCCAGGGGCCGGGCGGAGGAAAGCCAACACGGGGCCAAGACAACAGGTCTACCCAGGCCTTGGCGTCTGGAGTCGAGGCTGTGCAGGGAAACAGGTCTACCCCGAACTGGGCGCCTGAGGCTGAGGCCTGCACGGACAACAGGTCTACCCTGAGCCGGGCGCCTGGAGGCTAAGGACGGCCAGGGCAAAAAGTCTACCCACGAGGCCGGTCGGCCGGAGGCTAAGGAAGGCCATGGCAACAGGTCTACCAAGGGCTGAGCAGAGGTAAGCCAAGACAGGGCCGAGACAACAGGTCAACCCAGGGCCCCGGTGCCTGGAGGCAAGGCCCGCCAGGGACACAGGTCTACCCACAGGGCTGGCGGGCGGAGGCCAAGGACGACAGGGACAACAGGTCTACACAAGGGCCGGTTGGCCTGAGGCCAAAGCCGGCCAGGACAACAGGTCTACCCAGGGGCCGGTTGGCTGGAGGCTAAGGCCGGCCAGGGAGACAGGTCTACCCGGGGGCCAGGTGGAGGAAAGCCAACACGAGGCCCAGACAACAGGTCTACCCAGGGCCCCGGCGCCTGGAGTCCGAGGCCATCAGGGTACCAGATGTACCCACAGGACTGGGCGCCTGGAGGCTGAGGCCGGCAAGGGCAACATGTCTACCCATGGGCCAGTCGGCCAGAGGCTAAGGCCGGCATGGGCAACAGCTCTCCCCACGGTCCCGGCGCCTGGAGGCCGAGGCCCGCCGAGGACAGCAGGTCTACCCTGGGCCCCCGTGCCTGGAGGCCGAGGCCGGCCATGGCAACTGGTCTACCCAGCGACCCGGCGCCTGGAGGGCCGAGTCCGGCCGGGGGACAACAGGTCTACGAAGGGTCCCGGTGCCTGGAGGCCAAACCCGGCCAGGACAACAAATCTACCCACGGGCCCAGCGCCTGAAGGCCGAGGCTGGCCAGGGCAAGAGGTCTACCCACGGGCCGAGCGTAGGTAAGCCAAGACGGGCCTGAGACGACAGGTCTACCCCCAAGCCGGGCAGGCGGAGGCCAAGGCCAGCCAGGGACAGCAGGTCTACCCAGCGGCCCGGCGCCTGACGGCCGAGTCAAGCCAGGGCAACAGGTCTACCAACGGAGCTGGGCGGACGGAGGACAGGCCGACCAGGAAAACAGGTCTACCCACGGGCTGGGTGGCCGGAGGCTAAGGCCGGCAAGGACAACATGTCTGACCATGGGCCGGTCATAGGTAAGCCAAGACGGGGCCGAGATGACAGGTCTACCCACAAGCCAGGCAGGCGGAGGCCGAGGCCAGACGGGGACAACAGGTTTACCCTGGGCCCCGGTGCCTGGCAGCCGAGGCCGGCCAGGGAAATAGGTCTACCCAGGTGCCGGGCAGCCGGAGGCTAAGGCCAGACAGGGAGACAGGTCTACCTAAGGGACCGGGCGGAGGTAAGCTAAGACGGGGCCCAGATAACAGGCCTACCCAGGACCTTTGCGTCTGGAGTCCGAGGCCATCCAGGGCAACAGGTCTACCCATGAACTGGGCGCCTGGAGGCTGAGGCCTTTCAGGGAAACAGGTCTACCCGGAGGCCGGGAGCCTGGAGGCTAAGGCAGCCAGGACAACAGGTCGACTCACAGTCACGGTGCCTGGAGCCCGAGTCCGGCCGGGCACAACAGGTCTACACACGGGCCCCGGCGCCTGAAGCCGAGTCCGGACATGGTAAACGGTCTACCCAGGGGCTAGTCGGCCGCCGGCTAAGGCCGGCCAGCTCAACGGTCTACCCACGGGCCTGGCGCCTGGAGGCCGAGGCCTGCCAGGACAACAGGTCTACCCAGGCGCTTATGCGGCCAGAGGCTAAGGCCGGCCAGAACAACAGGTTTACCCACGAGGCCGCTCTGCCGGAGGCTATGGAAGGCCATGGCAACAGGTCTACCCAAGGGCCGCCAAGGGCCGAGCAGAGGTAAGCCAAGACAGGGCCGAGACAGCAGGTCAACCCAGGGCCCCGGTGCCTGGAGGCCAAGGCCTGCCAGGGACACAGGTCTACCCACAGGGCCTGGCGGGCGGAGGCCAAGGACGACATGGACAACAGGCCTACCCAAGAGCCCGTCGTCCGGAGGCCAAGGCCGGCCAGGACAACAGGTCTACCCACGGGCCGGGCGGCTGGAGGCTAAGGCCGGCCAGGACAACAGGTCTACCCATGGGCCGGTCGGCCAGAGGCCAAGGCAAACCAAGGCAACAGGTCTACCACGGGAGTGGGCAGAGGTAAGCCAAAATGGGGCCCAAGACAACAGGTCTACCCATGGGCCAGGCGGAGGTAGCCAAGAAGGGGCCCGAGACAACAGGTATACCCACGGGCCTGGCGGCCGGAGGCCGAGGCCGGCCAGGACAACAGGTCTACCCATGGTCCGGTCTGCCGGAAGCTAAGGCCGGCCAGGGAGAAAGGTCTACCCGGGGGCCAGGCGGAGGAAAGCCAACACAAGGCCCAGACAACAGGTCTACCCAGGGCCCCGGCGCCTGGAGTCCGAGGCCATCCAGGGCGACAACCGGTCTACCCACGGACTGGGCGCCTGGAGGCCGAGGCCCGCCGGGGACAGCAGGTCTACCCTGTTCCCCGGCGCCTGGAGGCCGAGGCCGGCCAGGGCAACAGGTCTACCCAGGGGCCGGGCGACCAGAGGCTAAGGCCGGACAGGGAGACAGGTCTACCCAGGGGCCGGTTGGCTGGAGGCTAAGGCCGGCCAGGGAGACAGGTCTACCCGGGGGCCAGGTGGAGGAAAGCCAACACGAGGCCCAGACAACAGGTCTACCCAGGGCCCCGGCGCCTGGAGTCCGAGGCCATCCAGGGTACCAGATGTACCCACAGACTGGGCGCCTGGAGGCTGAGGCCGGCAAGGGCAACATGTCTACCCATGGGCCAGTCGGCCAGAGGCTAAGGCCGGCATGGGCAACAGCTCTCCCCACGGTCCCGGCGCCTGGAGGCCGAGGCCCGCCGAGGACAGCAGGTCTACCCTGGGCCCCCGTGCCTGGAGGCCGAGGCCGGCCATGGCAACTGGTCTACCCAGCGACCCGGCGCCTGGAGGCCGAGTCCGGCCGGGGGACAACAGGTCTACGAAGGGTCCCGGTGCCTGGAGGCCAAACCCGGCCAGGACAACAAATCTACCCACGGGCCCAGCGCCTGAAGGCCGAGGCTGGCCAGGGCAAGAGGTCTACCCACGGGCCGAGCGTAGGTAAGCCAAGACGGGCCTGAGACGACAGGTCTACCCCCAAGCCGGGCAGGCGGAGGCCAAGGCCAGCCAGGGACAGCAGGTCTACCCAGCGGCCCGGCGCCTGACGGCCGAGTCAAGCCAGGGCAACAGGTCTACCAACGGAGCTGGGCGGGACGGAGGACAAGGCCGACCAGGAAAACAGGGTCTACCCACGGGCTGGGTGGCCGGAGGCTAAGGCCGGCAAGGACAACATGTCTGACCATGGGCCGGTCATAGGTAAGCCAAGACGGGGCCGAGATGACAGGTCTACCCACAAGCCGGGCAGGCGGAGGCTGAGGCCAGACGGGGACAACAGGTCTACCCTGGGCCCCGGCGCCTGGCAGCCGAGGCCGGCCAGGGAAATAGGTCTACCCAGGTGCCGGGCAGCCGGAGGCTAAGGCCAGACAGGGAGACAGGTCTACCAAGGGACCGGGCGGAGGTAAGCTAAGACGGGGCCCAGATAACAGGCCTACCCAGGACCTTTGCGTCTGGAGTCCGAGGCCATCCAGGGCAACAGGTCTACCCATGAACTGGGCGCCTGGAGGCTGAGGCCTTTCAGGGAAACAGGTCTACCCGGAGGCCGGGAGCCTGGAGGCTAAGACCAGCCAGGGCAAAAGGTCTACCCACGGGCCGGGTGGCCGGAGGCTAAGGCCGGCAAGGGCAACATGTCTACAGAGAGGCTCGTCGCCTTGACGCCGAGGCCGGCCAGGGAAACAGGTCTACCCAGGGGCCGGGCGACCGGAGGCTGAGGCCTGCCAGGACAACACGTCTTCCCTGGAGCCGGACGCCTGGAGGCTAAGGACGGCCAGGGAAACAGGTCTACCCACGGTCCGGGTGGCCGGAGGCTAAGGCCGGCAAGGACAACAGGTCTACCCACGGGCCGGTCAACCGGATGGCAATGCTGGCCAGGGCAACAGGCCTACCCACGGGCCGGGCGGACCTAAGCCAAGACGGGGCCAAGACAACAGGGCTACCCACAAGCCAGGCAGGCAAAGGCCGAGGCCGGCCGGGGACAAAAGGTCTACCCAGGGACCCGGTGCATGAAGGCCGAGGCCGGCCAGTGCAACAGGTCTACCCATGGAACTGGGCGGCCGGAGGCTAAGGCCAGCCAGGACAACAGGTCGACTCACGGTCACGACGCCTGGAGCCCGAGTCCGGCCGGGCACAACAGGTCTACACACGGGCCCGGCGCCTGAAGGCCGAGTCCGGACATGGTAAACGGTCTACCCAGGGGCTAGTCGGCCGCCGGCTAAGGCCGGCCAGCTCAACAGGTCTACCCACGGGCCTGGCGCCTGGAGGCCGAGGCCGGCCAGGACAACAGGTCTACCCAGGCGTTATGCGGCCAGAGGCTAAGGCCGGCCAGAACAACAGGTTTACCCACGAGGCCGCTCTGCCGGAGGCTATGGAAGGCCATGGCAACAGGTCTACCCAAGGGCCGAGCAGAGGTAAGCCAAGACAGGGCCGAGACAGCAGGTCAACCCAGGGCCCCGGTGCCTGGAGGCCAAGGCCTGCCAGGGACACAGGTCTACCCACAGGGCCTGGCGGGCGGAGGCCAAGGACGACATGGACAACAGGCCTACCCAAGGGCCCGTCGGCCGGAGGCCAAGGCCGGCCAGGACAACAGGTCTACCCACGGGCCGGGTGGCTGGAGGCTAAGGCCGGCCAGGACAACAGGTCTACCCATGGGCCGGTCAGCCAGAGGCCAAGGCAAACCAAGGCAACAAGTCTACCATGGGAGTGGGCAGATGTAAGCCAAAATGGGGCCCAAGACAACAGGTCTACCCATGGGCCGGGCGGAGGTAGCCAAGAAGGGGCCCGAGACAACAGGTATACCCACGGGCCTGGCGGCCGGAGGCCGAGGCCGGTGAGGACAACAGGTCTACCCAGGGGCCCGGCGCCTGACGGCCGAGGCAAGCCAGGGTAACAGGTCTACCAACGGAGCTGGTTGGCCGGAGGCTAAGGCCGGCCTTGGACGCCAGGCGCCGGGCCCCTGGGTAGACCTGTTGTCCCCCGCCGGCCTCAGCCTCTGCCTGCCCGGCTTGTGGGTAGACCTGTCGCCTCGGCCCCGTCTTGGCTTACCTACGACTGGCCTGTGGGTAGACCTGCTGCCCTGGCCGGCCTCGGCGTGCGGCCGACAGGCCCATTGGTAGACCTGTTGGCCTGGCCGGCCACGGCCTCTGCCTGCCTGGCTTGTGGGTAGACCTGTTGTCCTGGCCGGCCTTGGCCTCCGGCCGACCGGCCCGTGGGTAGACCGGTTGTCCTGGCCGGCCTTAGCCTCCGGCCCCCTGGCCCGCTGGGTAGACCTGTGTCCCTGGCAGACTGCGGCCTCCAGGTGCCGGGGCCCTGGGTAGACCTGTTTTCTCGGCCCTGTCTTCGCTTACTTCTGCCTGGCTCGTGCGTCGACCTGTTGTCCTGGACGGCCTTAGCCTCCGGCTGCCCGGTTCCGTGGGTAGACCTGTTGCCCTGGCCAGCCTCGGCCTTCAGGCGCTGTGCCCCTGGGTAGACCTGTTGTCCTGGCCGGATTCGGCCTCCAGGCGCCTGGACCCTTCGTTGACCTGTTGTCCCCGGCGGGCCTTGGCCTCCAGGCGCCAGGACCGTGGGGAGACTTGTTGCCCATGCCGGCCTTAGACTCTGGCCGACCGGCCTGTGGGTAGACCTGCTGTGCTGGCCGGCCTTAGCTTCCGGCCGCCCGGCCCCTGGGGCTTAGGCCGGCCAGGACACCAGGTCTACCCATGGGCCTGGCCGCCAGAGGCTAAGGCCGGCAAGGGCAACCTGTCTACCCAGAAACCCAGCGCCTGGAGGCCGAGTCCGGCCAGGGCCACAGGTCTACCCAGGGACTGGGCAACCGGAGGCTAGGGCCGGCCAGGACAACCGGTCTACCCACAAGCCAGGCAGGCGGAGGCCGAGGCCGGCCAGGCCGACAGGTCTACCATCGGGCCTGTCGGCCGCAGGTCGAGGCCGGCCAGGGCAACAGGTCCACCCACGGGCCGGGCAGAGGAAATCCAAGACGGGGCCGAGACAACAGGGCTACCCACAAGCCGGGCAGGCAGAGGCCGAGGCCGGCGGGGAACAACAGGTCTACCCAGGGGCCCGGCACTTGCGGCTGAGGCCGGCCAGGGCAACAGGTCTACCCATGGGCCGGTCGGCCAGAGGCCAAGGCCAACCAAGGCAACAGGTCTACCCACGGGAGTGGGCAGAGGTAAGCCAAAATGGGGCCCAAGACAACAGGTCTACCCATGGGCCGGGCGGAGGTAGCCAAGAAGGGGCCCGAGACAACAGGTATACCCACGGGCCTGGCGGCCAGAGGCCGAGGCCGGTGAGGACAACAGGTGTACCCAGGGGCCCGGTGCCTGACGGCCGAGGCAAGCCAGGGCAACAGGTCTACCAACGGAGCTGGTTGGCCGGAGGCTAAGGCTGGCCTTGGACGCCAGGCGCCGGGCCCCTGGGTAGACCTGTTGTCCCCCGCCGGCCTCAGCCTCTGCCTGCCCGGCTTGTGGGTAGACCTGTCGTCTCGGCCCCGTCTTGGCTTACCTACGACTGGCCTGTGGGTAGACCTGCTGCCCTGGCCAGCCTCGGCCTCCGGCCGACCGGCCCGTGGGTAGACCGGTTGTCCTGGCCGGCCTTAGCCTCCGGCCGCTTGGCCCGCTGGGTAGACCTGTGTCCCTGGCAGACTGCGGCCTCCAGGTGCCGGGGCCCTGGGTAGACCTGTTTTCTCGGCCCTGTCTTCGCTTACTTCCGCCCGGCTCATGCGTCGACCTGTTGTCCTGGACGGCCTTAGCCTCTGGCTGCCCGGTTCCGTGGGTAGACCTGTTGCCCTGGCCAGCCTCGGCCTTCAGGCGCTGTGCCCCTGGGTAGACCTGTTGTCCTGTCCGGATTCGGCCTCCAGGCGCCTGGACCCTTCGTTGACCTGTTGTCCCCGGCGGGCCTCGGCCTCCAGGCGCCGGGGGCCATGGGGAGACTTGTTGCCCATGCCGGCCTTAGACTCTGGCCGACCGGCCTGTGGATAGACCTGCTCTGCTGGCCGGCCTTATCTTCCGGCCACCCGGCCCCTGGGGCTTAGGCCGGCCATGACACCAGGTCTACCCATGGGGCCGGGCCGCCAGAGGCTAAGGCCGGCAAGGGCAACCTGTCTACCAAGAGACCCGGCGCCTGGAGGCCGAGTCCGGCCAGGGCCACAGGTCTACCCAGGGACCGGGCAACCGGAGGCTAGGGCCGGCCAGGGAAAACAGGTCTACCCACAAGCCAGGCAGGCGGAGGCCGAGGCCGGCCAGGCCGACAGGTCTACCATCGGGCCTGTCGGCCGCAGGTCGAGGCCGGCCAGGGCAACAGGTCCACCCACGGGCCGGGCAGAGGAAATCCAAGACGGGGCCGAGACAACAGGGCTACCCACAAGCCGGGCAGGCAGAGGCCGAGGCCGGCGGGGAAAAACAGGTCTACCCAGGGGCCCGGAATTTGCGGCTAAGGCCGGCCAGGGCAACAGGTCTACCCATGGGCCGGTCAGCCAGAGGCCAAGGCCAACCAAGGCAACAGGTCTACCCACGGGAGTGGGCAGAGGTAAGCCAAAATGGGGCCCAAGACAACAGGTCTACCCATGGGCCGGGCGGAGGTAGCCAAGAAGGGGCCCGAGACAACAGGTATACCCACGGGCCTGGCGGCCGGAGGCCGAGGCCGGTGAGGACAACAGGTGTACCCAGGGGCCCGGTGCCTGACGGCCGAGGCAAGCCAGGGGAACAGGTCTACCAACGGAGCTGGTTGGCCGGAGGCTAAGGCCGGCCTTGGACGCCAGGCGCCGGGCCCCTGGGTAGACCTGTTGTCCCCCGCCGGCCTCAGCCTCTGCCTGCCCGGCTTGTGGGTAGACCTGTCGTCTCGGCCCCGTCTTGGCTTACCTACGACTGGCCTGTGGGTAGACCTGCTGCCCTGGCCAGCCTCGGCCTGCGGCCGACAGGCCCATTGGTAGACCTGTTGGCCTGGCCGGCCACGGCCTCTGCCTGCCTGGCTTGTGGGTAGACCTGTTGTCCTGGCCGGCCTTGGCCTCCGGCCGACCGGCCCGTGGGTAGACCGGTTGTCCTGGCCGGCCTTAGCCTCCGGCCGCTTGGCCCGCTGGGTAGACCTGTGTCCCTGGCAGACTGCGGCCTCCAGGTGCCGGGGCCCTGGGTAGACCTGTTTTCTCGGCCCTGTCTTCGCTTACTTCCGCCCGGCTCGTGCGTCGACCTGTTGTCCTGGACGGCCTTAGCCTCCGGCTGCCCGGTTCCGTGGGTAGACCTGTTGCCCTGGCCAGCCTCGGCCTTCAGGCGCTGTGCCCCTGGGTAGACCTGTTGTCCTGTCCGGATTCGGCCTCCAGGCGCCTGGACCCTTCGTTGACCTGTTGTCCCCGGCGGGCCTCGGCCTCCAGGCGCCGGGACCATGGGGAGACTTGTTGCCCATGCCGGCCTTAGACTCTGGCCGACCGGCCTGTGGATAGACCTGCTGTGCTGGCCGGCCTTATCTTCCGGCCACCCGGCCCCTGGGGCTTAGGCCGGCCATGACACCAGGTCCACCCATGGGCCGGGCCGCCGGAGGCTAAGGCCGGCAAGGGCAACCTGTCTACCCAGAGACCCGGCGCCTGGAGGCCGAGTCCGGCCAGGGCCACAGGTCTACCCAGGGACCGGGCAACCGGAGGCTAGGGCCGGCCAGGACAACAGGTCTACCCACAAGCCAGGCAGGCGGAGGCCGAGGCCGGCCAGGCCAACAGGTCTACCATCGGGCCTGTCGGCCGCAGGCCGAGGCCGGCCAGGGCAACAGGTCGACCCACTGGACGGGCAGAGGAAAGCCAAGACGGGGCCAAGACAACAGGGCTACCCACAAGCTGGGCAGGCGGAGGCTGAGGCCGGCGGGGGACAACAGGTCTACCCAGGGGCCCAGCACTTGCGGCTGAGGCCGGCCAGGGCAACAGGTCTTCCATGGAACTGGGCGGCCGGAGGCTAAGGCCGGCCAGCACAGCAGGTCTACCCACGGGCCGGTCGGCCAGAGGCTAAGGCCGGCATGGGCAGCAGGTCTCCCCACGGTCCCGGCGCCTGGAGGCCGAGGCCCGCCGGGGACAGCAGGTCTACCCTGTGCCCCGGCGCCTGGAGGCCGAGGCCGGCCAGGGCAACAGGTCTACACAAGGGCCGAGCAGAGGTAAGCCAAGGCAGGGCCGAGACAGCAGGTCAACCCAGGGCCCCGGTGCCTGGAGGCCAAGGCCTGCCAGGGACACAGGTCTACCCACAGGGCCTGGCGGGCGGAGGCCAAGGACGACATGGACAACAGGCCTACCCAAGGGCCTGTCGTCCGGAGGCCAAGGCCGGCCAGGACAACAGGTCTACCCATGGTCCGGTCTGCCGGAAGCTAAGGCCGGCCAGGGAGACAGGTCTACCCGGGGGCCAGGCGGAGGAAAGCCAACACAAGGCCCAGACAACAGGTCTACCCAGGGCGCCGGCGCCTGGAGTCCGAGGCCATCCAGGGCGACAACCGGTCTACCCACGGACTGGGCGCCTGGAGGCCGAGGCCCGCCGGGGACAGCAGGTCTACCCTGTGCCCCGGCGCCTGGAGGCCGAGGCCGGCCAGGGCAACAGGTCTACCCAGGGGCCGGGCGACCAGAGGCTAAGGCCGGACAGGGAGACAGGTCTACCCAGGGGCCGGGCGGAGGAAAGCCAACACGGGGCCAAGACAACAGGTCTACCCAGGGCCTTGGCGTCTGGAGTCCGAGGCTGTGCAGAGAAACAGGTCTACCCCGAACTGGGCGCCTGGAGGCTGAGGCCTGCACGGGACAACAGGTCTACCCTGGAGCCGGCGCCTGGAGGCTAAGGACGGCCAGGGCAAAAAGTCTACCCACGAGGCCGGTCGGCCGGAGGCTAAGGAAGGCCATGGCAACAGGTCTACCCAAGGGCTGAGCAGAGGTAAGCCAAGACAGGGCCGAGACAACAGGTCAACCCAGGGCACCGGTGCCTGGAGGCCAAGGCCCGCCAGGGACACAGGTCTACCCACAGGGCCTGGCGGGCGGAGGCCAAGGACGACAGGGACAACAGGTCTACACAAGGGCCGGTTGGCCAGAGGCCAAGGCCGGCCAGGACAACAGGTCTACCCAGGGGCCGGTTGGCTGGAGGCTAAGGCCGGCCAGGGAGACAGGTCTACCCGGGGGCCAGGTGGAGGAAAGCCAACAAGAGGCCCAGACAACAGGTCTACCCAGGGCCCCGGCGCCTGGAGTCCGAGGCCATCCAGGGTACCAGATGTACCCACAGACTGGGCGCCTGGAGGCTGAGGCCGGCAAGGGCAACATGTCTACCCATGGGCCAGTCGGCCAGAGGCTAAGGCCGGCATGGGCAACAGCTCTCCCCACGGTCCCGCCGCCTGGAGGCCGAGGCCCGCCGAGGACAGCAGGTCTACCCTGGGGCCCCCGTGCCTGGAGGCCGAGGCCGGCCATGGCAACTGGTCTACCCAGCAACCCGGCGCCTGGAGGCCGAGTCCGGCCGGGGACAACAGGTCTACGAAGGGTCCCGGTGCCTGGAGGCCAAACCCGGCCAGGACAACAAATCTACCCACGGGCCCAGCGCCTGAAGGCCGAGGCTGGCCAGGGCAAGAGGTCTACCCACGGGGCCGAGCGTAGGTAAGCCAAGACGGGCCTGAGACGACAGGTCTACCCCCAAGCCGGGCAGGCGGAGGCCAAGGCCAGCCAGGGACAGCAGGTCTACCCAGCGGCCCGGCGCCTGACGGCCGAGTCAAGCCAGGGCAACAGGTCTACCAACGGAGCTGGGCGGACGGAGGACAAGGCCGACCAGGAAAACAGGTCTACCCACGGGCTGGGTGGCCGGAGGCTAAGGCCGGCAAGGACAACATGTCTGACCATGGGCCGGTCATAGGTAAGCCAAGACGGGGCCGAGATGACAGGTCTACCCACAAGCCGGGCAGGCGGAGGCTGAGGCCAGACGGGGACAACAGGTCTACCCTGGGCCCCGGCACCCTGGCAGCCGAGGCCGGCCAGGGAAATAGGTCTACCCAGGTGCCGGGCAGACGGAGGCTAAGGCCAGACAGGGAGACAGGTCTACCAAGGGACCGGGCGGAGGTAAGCTAAGACGGGGCCCAGATAACAGGCCTACCCAGGACCTTTGCGTCTGGAGTCCGAGGCCATCCAGGGCAACAGGTCTACCCATGAACTGGGCGCCTGGAGGCTGAGGCCTTTCAGGGAAACAGGTCTACCCGGAGGCCGGGAGCCTGGAGGCTAAGACCAGCCAGGGCAAAAGGTCTACCCACGGGCCGGGTGGCCGGAGGCTAAGGCCGGCAAGGGCAACATGTCTACAGAGAGGCTCGTCGCCTTGACGCCGAGGCCGGCCAGGGAAACAGGTCTACCCAGGGGCCGGGCGACCGGAGGCTGAGGCCTGCCAGGACAACACGTCTTCCCTGGAGCCGGACGCCTGGAGGCTAAGGACGGCCAGGGAAACAGGTCTACCCACGGTCCGGGTGGCCGGAGGCTAAGGCCGGCAAGGACAACAGGTCTACCCACGGGCCCGGTCAACCGGATGGCAATGCTGGCCAGGGCAACAGGTCTACCCACGGGCCGGGCGGACCTAAGCCAAGACGGGGCCAAGACAACAGGGCTACCCACAAGCCGGGCAGGCAAAGGCCGAGGCCGGCCGGGGACAAAAGGTCTACCCAGGGACCCGGTGCATGAAGGCCGAGGCCGGCCAGTGCAACAGGTCTACCCATGGAACTGGGCGGCCGGAGGCTAAGGCCAGCCAGGACAACAGGTCGACTCACGGTCACGACGCCTGGAGCCCGAGTCCGGCCGGGCACAACAGGTCTACACACGGGCCCGGCGCCTGAAGGCCGAGTCCGGACATGGTAAACGGTCTACCCAGGGGCTAGTCGGCCGCCGGCTAAGGCCGGCCAGCTCAACAGGTCTACCCACGGGCCTGGCGCCTGGAGGCCGAGGCCGGCCAGGACAACAGGTCTACCCAGGCGTTATGCGGCCAGAGGCTAAGGCCGGCCAGAACAACAGGTTTACCCACGAGGCCGCTCTGCCGGAGGCTATGGAAGGCCATGGCAACAGGTCTACCCAAGGGCCGAGCAGAGGTAAGCCAAGACAGGGCCGAGACAGCAGGTCAACCCAGGGCCCCGGTGCCTGGAGGCCAAGGCCTGCCAGGGACACAGGTCTACCCACAGGGCCTGGCGGGCGGAGGCCAAGGACGACATGGACAACAGGCCTACCCAAGGGCCCGTCGGCCGGAGGCCAAGGCCGGCCAGGACAACAGGTCTACCCACGGGCCGGGTGGCTGGAGGCTAAGGCCGGCCAGGACAACAGGTCTACCCATGGGCCGGTCAGCCAGAGGCCAAGGCAAACCAAGGCAACAAGTCTACCATGGGAGTGGGCAGAGGTAAGCCAAAATGGGGCCCAAGACAACAGGTCTACCCATGGGCCGGGCGGAGGTAGCCAAGAAGGGGCCCGAGACAACAGGTATACCCATGGGCCTGGCGGCCGGAGGCCGAGGCCGGTGAGGACAACAGGTCTACCCAGGGGCCCGGCGCCTGACGGCCGAGGCAAGCCAGGGTAACAGGTCTACCAACGGAGCTGGTTGGCCGGAGGCAAAGGCCGGCCTTGGACGCCAGGCGCCGGGCCCCTGGGTAGACCTGTTGTCCCCCGCCGGCCTCAGCCTCTGCCTGCCCGGCTTGTGGGTAGACCTGTCGCCTCGGCCCCGTCTTGGCTTACCTACGACTGGCCTGTGGGTAGACCTGCTGCCCTGGCCGGCCTCGGCCTGCGGCCGACAGGCCCATTGGTAGACCTGTTGGCCTGGCCGGCCACGGCCTCTGCCTGCCTGGCTTGTGGGTAGACCTGTTGTCCTGGCCGGCCTTGGCCTCCGGCCGACCGGCCCGTGGGTAGACCGGTTGTCCTGGCCGGCCTTAGCCTCCCGGCCGCCTGGCCCGCTGGGTAGACCTGTGTCCCTGGCAGACTGCGGCCTCCAGGTGCCGGGGCCCTGGTAGACCTGTTTTCTCGGCCCTGTCTTCGCTTACTTCCGCCCGGCTCGTGCGTCGACCTGTTGTCCTGGACGGCCTTAGCCTCCGGCTGCCCGGTTCCGTGGGTAGACCTGTTGCCCTGGCCAGCCTCGGCCTTCAGGCGCTGTGCCCCTGGGTAGACCTGTTGTCCTGGCCGGATTCGGCCTCCAGGCGCCTGGACCCTTCGTTGACCTGTTGTCCCCGGCGGGCCTCGGCCTCCAGGCGCCAGGACCGTGGGGAGACTTGTTGCCCATGCCGGCCTTAGACTCTGGCCGACCGGCCTGTGAGTAGACCTGCTGTGCTGGCCGGCCTTAGCTTCCGGCCGCCCGGCCCCTGGGGCTTAGGCCGGCCAGGACACCAGGTCTACCCATGGGCCGGGCCGCCAGAGGCTAAGGCCGGCAAGGGCAACCTGTCTACCCAGAAACCCAGCGCCTGGAGGCCGAGTCCGGCCAGGGCCACAGGTCTACCCAGGGACTGGGCAACCGGAGGCTAGGGCCGGCCAGGACAACCGGTCTACCCACAAGCCAGGCAGGCGGAGGCCGAGGCCGGCCAGGCCGACAGGTCTACCATCGGGCCTGTCAGCCGCAGGTCGAGGCCGGCCAGGGCAACAGGTTCACCCACGGGCCGGGCAGAGGAAATCCAAGACGGGGCCGAGACAACAGGGCTACCCACAAGCCGGGCAGGCAGAGGCCGAGGCCGGCGGGGAACAACAGGTCTACCCAGGGGCCCGGCACTTGCGGCTGAGGCCGGCCAGGGCAACAGGTCTTCCCATGGAACTGGGCGGCCGGAGGCTAAGGCCGGCCAGCACAGCAGGTCTACCCACGGGCCGGTCGGCCAGAGGCTAAGGCCGGCATGGGCAGCAGGTCTCCCCAGGGTCCCCGGTGCCTGGAGGCCAAGGCCTGCCAGGGACACAGGTCTACCCACAGGGCCTGGCGGGGCGGAGGCCAAGGACGACATGGACAGCAGGTCTACCCAAGGACCTGTCGTCCGGAGGCCAAGGCCGGCCAGGACAACAGGTCTACCCATGGTCCCGGTCTGCCGGAAGCTAAGGCCGGCCAGGGAGACAGGTCTACCCGGGGGCCAGGCGGAGGAAAGCCAACACAAGGCCCAGACAACAGGTCTACCCAGGGCGCCGGCGCCTGGAGTCCGAGGCCATCCAGGGCGACAACCGGTCTACCCACGGACTGGGCGCCTGGAGGCCGAGGCCCGCCGGGGACAGCAGGTCTACCCTGTGCCCCGGCGCCTGGAGGCCGAGGCGGCCAGGGCAACAGGTCTACCCAGGGGCCGGGCGACCAGAGGCTAAGGCCGGACAGGGAGACAGGTCTACCCAGGGGCCGGGCGGAGGAAAGCCAACACGGGGCCAAGACAACAGGTCTACCCAGGGCCTTGGCGTCTGGAGTCCGAGGCTGTGCAGAGAAACAGGTCTACCCCGAACTGGGCGCCTGGAGGCTGAGGCCTGCACGGACAACAGGTCTACCCTGGAGCCGGGCGCCTGGAGGCTAAGGACGGCCAGGGCAAAAAGTCTACCCACGAGGCCGGTCGGCCGGAGGCTAAGGAAGGCCATGGCAACAGGTCTACCCAAGGGCTGAGCAGAGGTAAGCCAAGACAGGGCCGAGACAACAGGTCAACCCAGGGCACCGGTGCCTGGAGGCCAAGGCCCGCCAGGGACACAGGTCTACCCACAGGGCCTGGCGGGCGGAGGCCAAGGACGACAGGGACAACAGGTCTACACAAGGGCCGGTTGGCCAGAGGCCAAGGCCGGCCAGGACAACAGGTCTACCCAGGGGCCGGTTGGCTGGAGGCTAAGGCCGGCCAGGGAGACAGGTCTACCCGGGGGCCAGGTGGAGGAAAGCCAACAAGAGGCCCAGACAACAGGTCTACCCAGGGCCCCGGCGCCTGGAGTCCGAGGCCATCCAGGGTACCAGATGTACCCACAGACTGGGCGCCTGGAGGCTGAGGCCGGCAAGGGCAACATGTCTACCCATGGGCCAGTCGGCCAGAGGCTAAGGCCGGCATGGGCAACAGCTCTCCCCACGGTCCCGCCGCCTGGAGGCCGAGGCCCGCCGAGGACAGCAGGTCTACCCTGGGCCCCCGTGCCTGGAGGCCGAGGCCGGCCATGGCAACTGGTCTACCCAGCAACCCGGCGCCTGGAGGCCGAGTCCGGCCGGGGACAACAGGTCTACGAAGGGTCCCGGTGCCTGGAGGCCAAACCCGGCCAGGACAACAAATCTACCCACGGGCCCAGCGCCTGAAGGCCGAGGCTGGCCAGGGCAAGAGGTCTACCCACGGGCCGAGCGTAGGTAAGCCAAGACGGGCCTGAGACGACAGGTCTACCCCCAAGCCGGGCAGGCGGAGGCCAAGGCCAGCCAGGGACAGCAGGTCTACCCAGCGGCCCGGCGCCTGACGGCCGAGTCAAGCCAGGGCAACAGGTCTACCAACGGAGCTGGGCGGACGGAGGACAAGGCCGACCAGGAAAACAGGTCTACCCACGGGCTGGGTGGCCGGAGGCTAAAGGCCGGCAAGGACAACATGTCTGACCATGGGCCGGTCATAGGTAAGCCAAGACGGGGCCGAGATGACAGGTCTACCCACAAGCCGGGCAGGCGGAGGCTGAGGCCAGACGGGGACAACAGGTCTACCCTGGGCCCCGGCACCTGGCAGCCGAGGCCGGCCAGGGAAATAGGTCTACCCAGGTGCCGGGCAGACGGAGGCTAAGGCCAGACAGGGAGACAGGTCTACCAAGGGACCGGGCGGAGGTAAGCTAAGACGGGGCCCAGATAACAGGCCTACCCAGGACCTTTGCGTCTGGAGTCCGAGGCCATCCAGGGCAACAGGTCTACCCATGAACTGGGCGCCTGGAGGCTGAGGCCTTTCAGGGAAACAGGTCTAGCTGGAGGCCGGGAGCCTGGAGGCTAAGACCAGCCAGGGCAAAAGGTCTACCCACGGGCCGGGTGGCCGGAGGCTAAGGCCGGCAAGGGCAACATGTCTACAGAGAGGCTCGTCGCCTTGACGCCGAGGCCGGCCAGGGAAACAGGTCTACCCAGGGGCCGGGCGACCGGAGGCTGAGGCCTGCCAGGACAACACGTCTTCCCTGGAGCCGGACGCCTGGAGGCTAAGGACGGCCAGGGAAACAGGTCTACCCACGGTCCGGGTGGCCGGAGGCTAAGGCCGGCAAGGACAACAGGTCTACCCACGGGCCGGTCAACCGGATGGCAATGCTGGCCAGGGCAACAGGTCTACCCACGGGCCGGGCGGACCTAAGCCAAGACGGGGCCAAGACAACAGGGCTACCCACAAGCCGGGCAGGCAAAGGCCGAGGCCGGCCGGGGACAAAAGGTCTACCCAGGGACCCGGTGCATGAAGGCCGAGGCCGGCCAGTGCAACAGGTCTACCCATGGAACTGGGCGGCCGGAGGCTAAGGCCAGCCAGGACAACAGGTCGACTCACGGTCACGACGCCTGGAGCCCGAGTCCGGCCGGGCACAACAGGTCTACACACGGGCCCGGCGCCTGAAGGCCGAGTCCGGACATGGTAAACGGTCTACCCAGGGGCTAGTCGGCCGCCGGCTAAGGCCGGCCAGCTCAACAGGTCTACCCACGGGCCTGGCGCCTGGAGGCCGAGGCCGGCCAGGACAACAGGTCTACCCAGGCGTTATGCGGCCAGAGGCTAAGGCCGGCCAGAACAACAGGTTTACCCACGAGGCCGCTCTGCCGGAGGCTATGGAAGGCCATGGCAACAGGTCTACCCAAGGGCCGAGCAGAGGTAAGCCAAGACAGGGCCGAGACAGCAGGTCAACCCAGGGCCCCGGTGCCTGGAGGCCAAGGCCTGCCAGGGACACAGGTCTACCCACAGGGCCTGGCAGGCGGAGGCCAAGGACGACATGGACAACAGGCCTACCCAAGGGCCCGTCGGCCGGAGGCCAAGGCCGGCCAGGACAACAGGTCTACCCACGGGCCGGGCGGCTGGAGGCTAAGGCCGGCCAGGACAACAGGTCTACCCATGGGCCGGTCAGCCAGAGGCCAAGGCAAACCAAGGCAACAAGTCTACCATGGGAGTGGGCAGATGTAAGCCAAAATGGGGCCCAAGACAACAGGTCTACCCATGGGCCGGGCGGAGGTAGCCAAGAAGGGGCCCGAGACAACAGGTATACCCACGGGCCTGGCGGCCGGAGGCCGAGGCCGGTGAGGACAACAGGTCTACCCAGGGGCCCGGCGCCTGACGGCCGAGGCAAGCCAGGGTAACAGGTCTACCAACGGAGCTGGTTGGCCGGAGGCTAAGGCCGGCCTTGGACGCCAGGCGCCGGGCCCCTGGGTAGACCTGTTGTCCCCCGCCGGCCTCAGCCTCTGCCTGCCCGGCTTGTGGGTAGACCTGTCGC
>NW_027100147.1:0-72774 GCF_031753505.1 Anomalospiza imberbis
ACTTGAGGTGGGGGCAGGTTGGGTCTGGGACATATCTTTAATCGTTTGGATATTTTGGAGGCGGCCGGCCACTCTGGGACAAAGGTTCATGAAGACAAACACCGGCCCTTTTCCCTTTGAACGAAAAGTTGCCAGCCCAGGTTCCTCTTGTCAGTTTATAGGGTTCCTTTGGGACTGTCAGGGTAGCACAAGTTTCTGGTGGGGGCAGATTAAGTCTGGGACATATCTTTAATCGTTTGGATTTTTTGGAGGCATCCGGCTACTCAGGGACAAAAGCCCTTGGAGACAAACACCGGCCGTGTTCCCTGTTAAGGAAAAGTTGCCAGCCCTGGTTGCTGATGTCAGTTTGTAGGGTTCCCTTGGGACTGTCGGGGCAGCCCATATTTGAGGTGCGGGGCAGGTTGGGTCTGGGACATATCTTTAATCGTTTGGATATTTTGGAGGCGGCCGGCCACTCTGGGACCCAGGCTCCTGAAGACAAACACCGGCCCTTTTCCCTTTGAACGAAATGTTGCTAGACCAGGTTCCGGATGTCAGTTAGTAGAGTTCTCTTGAGACTGTCGGGGCAGCACAGATTTGAGGTGGGGGCAGGTTGGGTCTGGGACATATCTTTAATCATTTGGATTTTTTGGAGGCGTCCGGCCAGTCAGGGACAAAGGCCCCTGGAGGAAGACACGAGCAATTTTTTCTAGGAAAGAAATATGGTCAACCCAGATTCCTGATGTCAGCAGGTAGGGATTCCTTGGGACTGTCAGGGCAGCACAGCATTGAGGTGGCGGCACATTAGGTCTGGGAAATATCTTTAATCGTTTGGATATTTTGGAGGCGGCCGGCCACTCAGGGACAAAGGCCCCTGCAGGAAGACACAAGCAATTTTTTCTTTGAAAGAAATATGGTCAGCCCAGATTCCTGATGTCAGCAGGTAGGGTTCCCTTGGGACTGTCAGGGCAGCACCGGTTTGATGTGGGGGCAGGTTGGGTCTGGGACATATCTTTAATCATTTGGATTTTTTGGAGGCGTCCGGCCACTCAGGGACAAAGGCCCCTGCAGGAAGACACGAGCAATTTTTTCCAGGAAAGAAATATGGTCAACCCAGGTTCCTGATGTCAGCAGGTAGGGTTCCCTTGGGACTGTCAGGGCAGCACAAATTTGGGGTGGGGGTAGGTTGGGTCTGGGACATATCTTTAATCGTTTGGATATTTTGGAGGCGGCCGGCCACTCTGGGACCCATGCTCCTGAAGACAAACACCGGCCTTTTCCCTTTGAACGAAATTTTGCTAGACCAGGTTCCTGATGTCAGTTAGTAGAGTTTTCTTGAGACTGTCGAGGCAGCACAAATTTGAGGTTCGGGGCAGGTTGGGTCTGGGACATATCTTTAATCGTTTGGAGATTTTGGAGGCAGCCGGCCACTCTGGGACAAAGGTTCCTGAAGACAAACACCGGCCCTTTTCCCTGTGAAGGAAAAGTTGCCAGCCCAGGTTCCTCTTGTCAGTTTATAGGGTTCCTTTGGGACTGTCAGGGTAGCACAAGTTTCTGGTGGGGGCAGATTAAGTCTGGGACATATCATTAATCGTTTGGATTTTTTGGAGGCATCCGGCTACTCAGGGACAAAGGCCCTTGGAGACAAACACCGGCCGTATTCCCTGTTAAGGAAAAGTTGCCAGCCCTTGTTGCTGATGTCAGCAGGTAGGGTTCCCTTGGGACTCTCAGGGCAGCACAAGTTTCTGGTGGGGGCAGGTTGGGTCTGGGACATATCTTTAGTCGTTTGGATTTTTTGGAGGCGTCCGGCCACTCAGGGACAAAGGCCCCTGCAGGAAGACACGAGCAATTTTTTCTAGGAAAGAAATATGGTCAACCCTGGTTCCTGATGTCAGCAGGTAGGGTTCCCTTGGGACTGTCAGGGCAGCACAAATTTGAGGTGGGGGCAGGTTAGGTTTGGGACATATCTTTAATCTTTTGGATTTTTTGGAGGTAGCCGGCCACTCAAGGCCACAGGCTCCTCGAGAAAAAGACCGCTCCTTTTCCCTGTAAGGAAAAGTTGCCGGTCCAGGTTGCTGATGTCTGCATGTAGAGTTCCCGTTGGACTGTCAAGGCAGCACAGTTTTGAGGTGGGGGCAGGTTGGGTCTGGGACATATCTTTAGTCGTTTGGATTTTTTGGAGGCGTCCGGCCACTCAGGGACAAAGGCCCCTGCAGGAAGACACGAGCAATTTTTTCTAGGAAAGAAATATGGTCAGCCCAGATTCCTGATGTCAGCAGGTAGGGTTCCTTTGGGGCTGTCAGGGTAGCACAGGTTAGAGGTGGGGGCCGGTTGGGTCTGGGAAATATCTTTAATCATTTGGATTTTTTGGAAGGGTCCAGCCACTCAGGGACAAAGTCCCTGCAGGAAAACACCGGCCATTTTCGCTGGGAAGGAAAAGCGACCTGTCCAGGATCCTGCTGTCACTTTGAAGGGTTCCCTTGGGACTGTCAGGGCAGCACAGGTTAGAGGTGGGGGCCGGTTGGGTCTGGGACATATCCTTAATTGTTTGGATTTTTTGGAGGCGGCCGGCCAGTCAAGGCCAAAGGCCCTTGGAGACAAACACCGGCCGTATTCCCTGTTAAGGAAAAGTTGCCAGCCCTGGTTGCTGATGTCAGTTTGTAGGGTTCCCTTTGGACTGTCAGGGCAGCACAGGTTTGAGGTGGGGGCATGTTGGGTCTGGGACATATCCTTCATCGTTTGGATTTTTTGGAGGCGGCGGGCCACTCAAGGCCAAAGGCTCCTCAAGAAAAAGACCACCCATTTTCCCTGTGAAGGAAAAGTTGCCAAGGCAGGTTCCTGATGTCAGTTTTAGGCTTCCCTTGGGACTGTCAGGGCAGCACAAACTTGAGGTGGGGGCAGGTTGGGTCTGGGACATATCTTTAATCGTTTGGATATTTTGGAGGCGGCCGGCCACTCTGGGACAAAGGTTCATGAAGACAAACACCGGCCCTTTTCCCTTTGAACGAAAAGTTGCCAGCCCAGGTTCCTCTTGTCAGTTTATAGGGTTCCTTTGGGACTGTCAGGGTAGCACAAGTTTCTGGTGGGGGCAGATTAAGTTTGGGACATATCTTTAATCGTTTGGATTTTTTGGAGGCATCCGGCTACTCAGGGACAAAAGCCCTTGGAGACAAACACCGGCCGTATTCCCTGTTAAGGAAAAGTTGCCAGCCCTGGTTGCTGATGTCAGTTTGTAGGGTTCCCTTGGGACTGTCAGGGCAGCACAGGTTTGAGGTGGGGGTAGGTTTGGTCTGGGACTTATCTTTAATCGTTTGGATATTTTGGAGGCGGCCGGCCAATCAAGGCCAAAGGCCCTTGGAGACAAACACCGGCCGTATTCCCTGTTAAGGAAAAGTTGCCAGCCCTGGTTGCTGATGTCAGTTTGTAGGGTTGTCTTGAGACTGTCGGGGCAGCCCATATTTGAGGTGCGGGGCAGGTTGGGTCTGGGACATATCTTTAATCATTTGGATTTTTTGAAGGCGTCCGGCCAGTCAGGGACAAAGGCCCCTGGAGGAAGACACGAGCAATTTTTTCTAGGAAAGAAATATGGTCAACCCAGATTCCTGATGTCAGCAGGTAGGGATTCCTTGGGACTGTCAGGGCAGCACAAACTTGAGGTGGCGGCACATTAGGTCTGGGAAATATCTTTAATCGTTTGGATATTTTGGAGGCGGCCGGCCACTCAGGGACAAAGGCCCCTGCAGGAAGACACAAGCAATTTTTTCTTTGAAAGAAATATGGTCAGCCCAGATTCCTGATGTCAGCAGGTAGGGTTCCCTTGGGACTGTCAGGGCAGCACCGGTTTGATGTGGGCGCAGGTTGGGTCTGGGACATATCTTTAATCATTTGGATTTTTTGGAGGCGTCCGGCCACTCAGGGACAAAGGCCCCTGCAGGAAGACACGAGCAATTTTTTCCAGGAAAGAAATATGGTCAACCCAGGTTCCTGATGTCAGCAGGTAGGGTTCCCTTGGGACTGTCAGGGCAGCACAAATTTGGGGTGGGGGTAGGTTGGGTCTGGGACATATCTTTAATCGTTTGGATATTTTGGAGGCGGCCGGCCACTCTGGGACCCATGCTCCTGAAGACAAACACCGGCCCTTTTCCCTTTGAACGAAATTTTGCTAGACCAGGTTCCTGATGTCAGTTAGTAGAGTTTTCTTGAGACTGTCGAGGCAGCACAAATTTGAGGTTCGGGGCAGGTTGGGTCTGGGACATATCTTTAATCGTTTGGAGATTTTGGAGGCAGCCGGCCACTCTGGGACAAAGGTTCCTGAAGACAAACACCGGCCCTTTTCCCTGTGAAGGAAAAGTTGCCAGCCCAGGTTCCTCTTGTCAGTTTATAGGGTTCCTTTTAGACTGTCAGGGTAGCACAAGTTTGTGGTGGGGGCAGATTAAGTCTGGGACATATCTTTAATCGTTTGGATTTTTTGGAGGCATCCGGCTACTCAGGGACAAAGGCCCCTGCAGGAAGACACGAGCAATTTTTTCTAGGAAAGAAATATGGTCAACCCTGGTTCCTGATGTCAGCAGGTAGGGTTCCCTTGGGACTGTCAAGGCAGCACAAATTTGAGGTGGGGGCAGGTTAGGTTTGGGACATATCTTTAATCGTTTGGATATCTTGGAGGTAGCCGGCCACTCAAGGCCACAGGCTCCTCAAGAAAAAGACCGCTCCTTTTCCCTGTAAGGAAAAGTTGCCGGTCCAGGTTGCTGATGTCTGCATGTAGAGTTCCCGTTGGACTGTCAAGGCAGCACAGTTTTGAGGTGGGGGCAGGTTGGGTCTGGGACATATCTTTAATCATTTGGATTTTTTGGAGGCGTCCGGCCACTCAGGGACAAAAGCCCTTGGAGACAAACACCGGCCGTATTCCCTGTTAAGGAAAAGTTGCCAGCCCTGGTTGCTGATGTCAGTTTGTAGGGTTCCCTTGGGACTGTCGGGGCAGCCCATATTTGAGGTGCGGGGCAGGTTGGGTCTGGGACATATCTTTAATCGTTTGGATATTTTGGAGGCGGCCGGCCACTCTGGGACCCAGGCTCCTGAAGACAAACACCGGCCCTTTTCCCTTTGAACGAAATGTTGCTAGACCAGGTTCCGGATGTCAGTTAGTAGAGTTCTCTTGAGACTGTCGGGGCAGCACAGATTTGAGGTGGGGGCAGGTTGGGTCTGGGACATATCTTTAATCATTTGGATTTTTTTGGAGGCGTCCGGCCAGTCAGGGACAAAGGCCCCTGGAGGAAGACACGAGCAATTTTTTCTAGGAAAGAAATATGGTCAACCCAGATTCCTGATGTCAGCAGGTAGGGATTCCTTGGGACTGTCAGGGCAGCACAGCATTGAGGTGGCGGCACATTAGGTCTGGGAAATATCTTTAATCGTTTGGATATTTTGGAGGCGGCCGGCCACTCAGGGACAAAGGCCCCTGCAGGAAGACACAAGCAATTTTTTCTTTGAAAGAAATATGGTCAGCCCAGATTCCTGATGTCAGCAGGTAGGGTTCCCTTGGGACTGTCAGGGCAGCACCGGTTTGATGTGGGGGCAGGTTGGGTCTGGGACATATCTTTAATCATTTGGATTTTTTGGAGGCGTCCGGCCACTCAGGGACAAAGGCCCCTGCAGGAAGACACGAGCAATTTTTTCCAGGAAAGAAATATGGTCAACCCAGGTTCCTGATGTCAGCAGGTAGGGTTCCCTTGGGACTGTCAGGGCAGCACAAATTTGGGGTGGGGGTAGGTTGGGTCTGGGACATATCTTTAATCGTTTGGATATTTTGGAGGCGGCCGGCCACTCTGGGACCCATGCTCCTGAAGACAAACACCGGCCCTTTTCCCTTTGAACGAAATTTTGCTAGACCAGGTTCCTGATGTCAGTTAGTAGAGTTTTCTTGAGACTGTCGAGGCAGCACAAATTTGAGGTTCGGGGCAGGTTGGGTCTGGGACATATCTTTAATCGTTTGGAGATTTTGGAGGCAGCCGGCCACTCTGGGACAAAGGTTCCTGAAGACAAACACCGGCCCTTTTCCCTGTGAAGGAAAAGTTGCCAGCCCAGGTTCCTCTTGTCAGTTTATAGGGTTCCTTTTAGACTGTCAGGGTAGCACAAGTTTGTGGTGGGGGCAGATTAAGTCTGGGACATATCTTTAATCGTTTGGATTTTTTGGAGGCATCCGGCTACTCAGGGACAAAGGCCCTTGGAGACAAACACCGGCCGTATTCCCTGTTAAGGAAAAGTTGCCAGCCCTTGTTGCTGATGTCAGCAGGTAGGGTTCCCTTGGGACTCTCAGGGCAGCACAAGTTTCTGGTGGGGGCAGGTTGGGTCTGGGACATATCTTTAGTCGTTTGGATTTTTTTGGAGGCGTCCGGCCACTCAGGGACAAAGGCCCCTGCAGGAAGACACGAGCAATTTTTTCTAGGAAAGAAATATGGTCAACCCTGGTTCCTGATGTCAGCAGGTAGGGTTCCCTTGGGACTGTCAGGGCAGCACAAATTTGAGGTGGGGGCAGGTTAGGTTTGGGACATATCTTTAATCTTTTGGATTTTTTGGAGGTAGCCGGCCACTCAAGGCCACAGGCTCCTCGAGGAAAAAGACCGCTCCTTTTCCCTTTAAGGAAAAGTTGCCGGTCCAGGTTGCTGATGTCTGCATGTAGAGTTCCCGTTGGACTGTCAAGGCAGCACAGTTTTGAGGTAGGGGCAGGTTGGGTCTGGGACATATCTTTAGTCGTTTGGATTTTTTGGAGGCGTCCGGCCACTCAGGGACAAAGGCCCCTGCAGGAAGACACGAGCAATTTTTTCTAGGAAAGAAATATGGTCAGCCCAGATTCCTGATGTCAGCAGGTAGGGTTCCTTTGGGGCTGTCAGGGTAGCGCAGGTTAGAGGTGGGGGCCGGTTGGGTCTGGGAAATATCTTTAATCATTTGGATTTTTTGGAAGGGTCCAGCCACTCAGGGACAAAGTCCCTGCAGGAAAACACCGGCCATTTTCGCTGGGAAGGAAAAGCGACCAGTCCAGGATCCTGCTGTCACTTTGAAGGGTTCCCTTGGGACTGTCAGGGCAGCACAGGTTAGAGGTGGGGGCCGGTTGGGTCTGGGACATATCCTTAATTGTTTGGATTTTTTGGAGGCGGCCGGCCAGTCAAGGCCAAAGGCCCTTGGAGACAAACACCGGCCGTATTCCCTGTTAAGGAAAAGTTGCCAGCCCTGGTTGCTGATGTCAGTTTGTAGGGTTCCCTTTGGACTGTCAGGGCAGCACAGGTTTGAGGTGGGGGCATGTTGGGTCTGGGACATATCCTTCATCGTTTGGATTTTTTGGAGGCGGCGGGCCACTCAAGGCCAAAGGCTCCTCAAGCAAAATACCACCCATTTTCCCTGTGAAGGAAAAGTTGCCAAGGCAGGTTCCTGATGTCAGTTTTAGGCTTCCCTTGGGACTGTCAGGGCAGCACAAACTTGAGGTGGGGGCAGGTTGGGTCTGGGACATATCTTTAATCGTTTGGATATTTTGGAGGCGGCCGGCCACTCTGGGACAAAGGTTCATGAAGACAAACACCGGCCCTTTTCCCTTTGAACGAAAAGTTGCCAGCCCAGGTTCCTCTTGTCAGTTTATAGGGTTCCTTTGGGACTGTCAGGGTAGCACAAGTTTCTGGTGGGGGCAGATTAAGTCTGGGACATATCTTTAATCGTTTGGATTTTTTGGAGGCATCCGGCTACTCAGGGACAAAAGCCCTTGGAGACAAACACCGGCCGTATTCCCTGTTAAGGAAAAGTTGCCAGCCCTGGTTGCTGATGTCAGTTTGTAGGGTTCCCTTGGGACTGTCAGGGCAGCACAGGTTTGAGGTGGGGGTAGGTTTGGTCTGGGACTTATCTTTAATCGTTTGGATATTTTGGAGGCGGCCGGCCAATCAAGGCCAAAGGCCCTTGGAGACAAACACCGGCCGTATTCCCTGTTAAGGAAAAGTTGCCAGCCCTGGTTGCTGATGTCAGTTTGTAGGGTTGTCTTGAGACTGTCGGGGCAGCCCATATTTGAGGTGCGGGGCAGGTTGGGTCTGGGACATATCTTTAATCATTTGGATTTTTTGAAGGCGTCCGGCCAGTCAGGGACAAAGGCCCCTGGAGGAAGACACGAGCAATTTTTTCTAGGAAAGAAATATGGTCAACCCAGATTCCTGATGTCAGCAGGTAGGGATTCCTTGGGACTGTCAGGGCAGCACAAACTTGAGGTGGCGGCACATTAGGTCTGGGAAATATCTTTAATCGTTTGGATATTTTGGAGGCGGCCGGCCACTCAGGCACAAAGGCCCCTGCAGGAAGACACAAGCAATTTTTTCTAGGAAAGAAATATGGTCAGCCCAGATTCCTGATGTCAGCAGGTAGGGTTCCCTTGGGACTGTCAGGGCAGCACCGGTTTGATGTGGGGGCAGGTTGGGTCTGGGACATATCTTTAATCATTTGGATTTTTTGGAGGCGTCCGGCCACTCAGGGACAAAGGCCCCTGCAGGAAGACACGAGCAATTTTTTCCAGGAAAGAAATATGGTCAACCCAGGTTCCTGATGTCAGCAGGTAGGGTTCCCTTGGGACTGTCAGGGCAGCACAAATTTGGGGTGGGGGGTAGGTTGGGTCTGGGACATATCTTTAATCGTTTGGATATTTTGGAGGCGGCCGGCCACTCTGGGACCCAGGCTCCTGAAGACAAACACCGGCCCTTTTCCTTTGAACGAAATTTTGCTAGACCAGGTTCCTGATGTCAGTTAGTAGAGTTTTCTTGAGACTGTCGGGGCAGCACAAATTTGAGGTTCGGGGCAGGTTGGGTCTGGGACATATCTTTAATCGTTTGGAGATTTTGGAGGCAGCCGGCCACTCTGGGACAAAGGTTCCTGAAGACAAACACCGGCCCTTTTCCCTGTGAAGGAAAAGTTGCCAGCCCAGGTTCCTCTTGTCAGTTTATAGGGTTCCTTTTAGACTGTCAGGGTAGCACAAGTTTGTGGTGGGGGCAGATTAAGTCTGGGACATATCATTAATCGTTTGGATTTTTTGGAGGCATCCGGCTACTCAGGGACAAAGGCCCTTGGAGACAAACACCGGCCGTATTCCCTGTTAAGGAAAAGTTGCCAGCCCTTGTTGCTGATGTCAGCAGGTAGGGTTCCCTTGGGACTCTCAGGGCAGCACAAGTTTCTGGTGGGGGCAGGTTGGGTCTGGGACATATCTTTAGTCGTTTGGATTTTTTGGAGGCGTCCGGCCACTCAGGGACAAAGGCCCCTGCAGGAAGACACGAGCAATTTTTCTAGGAAAGAAATATGGTCAACCCTGGTTCCTGATGTCAGCAGGTAGGGTTCCCTTGGGACTGTCAAGGCAGCACAAATTTGGGGTGGGGGGCAGGTTAGGTTTGGGACATATCTTTAATCTTTTGGATTTTTTGGAGGTAGCCGGCCACTCAAGGCCACAGGCTCCTCGAGAAAAAGACCGCTCCTTTTCCCTTTAAGGAAAAGTTGCCGGTCCAGGTTGCTGATGTCTGCATGTAGAGTTCCCGTTGGACTGTCAAGGCAGCACAGTTTTGAGGTGGGGGCAGGTTGGGTCTGGGACATATCTTTAGTCGTTTGGATTTTTTGGAGGCGTCCGGCCACTCAGGGACAAAGGCCCCTGCAGGAAGACACGAGCAATTTTTTCCAGGAAAGAAATATGGTCAGCCCAGATTCCTGATGTCAGCAGGTAGGGTTCCTTTGGGGCTGTCAGGGTAGCACAGGTTAGAGGTGGGGGCCGGTTGGGTCTGGGAAATATCTTTAATCATTTGGATTTTTTGGAAGGGTCCAGCCACTCAGGGACAAAGTCCCTGCAGGAAAACACCGGCCATTTTCACTGGGAAGGAAAAGTGTCCAGTCCAGGATCCTGCTGTCACTTTGAAGGGTTCCCTTGGGACTGTCAGGGCAGCACAGGTTAGAGGTGGGGGCCGGATGGGTCTGGGACATATCCTTAATTGTTTGGATTTTTTGGAGGCGGCCGGCCAGTCAAGGCCAAAGGCCCTTGGAGACAAACACCGGCCGTATTCCCTGTTAAGGAAAAGTTGCCAGCCCTGGTTGCTGATGTCAGTTTGTAGGGTTCCCTTTGGACTGTCAGGGCAGCACAGGTTTGAGGTGGGGGGCATGTTGGGTCTGGGACATATCCTTCATCGTTTGGATTTTTTGGAGGCGGCGGGCCACTCAAGGCCAAAGGCTCCTCAAGCAAAAGACCACCCATTTTCCCTGTGAAGGAAAAGTTGCCAAGGCAGGTTCCTGATGTCAGTTTTAGGCTTCCCTTGGGACTGTCAGGGCAGCACAAACTTGAGGTGGGGGCAGGTTGGGTCTGGGACATATCTTTAATCGTTTGGATTTTTTGGAGGCATCCGGCTACTCAGGGACAAAAGCCCTTGGAGACAAACACCGGCCGTATTCCCTGTTAAGGAAAAGTTGCCAGCCCTGGTTGCTGATGTCAGTTTGTAGGGTTCCCTTGGGACTGTCAGGGCAGCACAAGTTTGAGGTGGGGGCAGGTTTGGTCTGGGACTTATCTTTAATCGTTTGGATATTTTGGAGGCGGCCGGCCAATCAAGGCCAAAGGCCCTTGGAGACAAACACCGGCCGTATTCCCTGTTAAGGAAAAGTTGCCAGCCCTGGTTGCTGATGTCAGTTTGTAGGGTTGTCTTGAGACTGTCGGGGCAGCCCATATTTGAGGTGCGGGGCAGGTTGGGTCTGGGACATATCTTTAATCGTTTGGAGATTTTGGAGGCGACTGGCCACTCTGGGACCAAGGCTCCTGAAGACAAACACCGGCCCTTTTCCCTGTGAAGGAAAAGTTGCCAGCCCAGGTTCCTCTTGTCAGTTTATAGGGTTCCTTTGGGACTGTCAGGGCAGCACAAGTTTGTGGTGGGGGCAGATTAAGTCTGGGACATATCATTAATCGTTTGGATTTTTTGGAGGCATCCGGCTACTCAGGGACAAAGGCCCTTGGAGAAAAACACCGGCCCTTTTCCCTGTTAAGGAAAAGTTGCCAGCCCTTGTTGCTGATGTCAGTTTGTAGGGTTCCATTAGGACTGTCAGGGCAGCACAGGTTTGAGGTGGGGGCAGGTTGGGTCTGGGACATATCTTTAATCATTTGGATTATTTGGAGGCGTCCGGCCACCCAGGGACAAAGGCCCCTGCAGGAAGACATGAGCAATTTTTTCTAGGAAAGAAATATGGTCAACCCAGGTTCCTGATGTCAGCAGGTAGGGTTCCCTTGAGACTGTCAGGGCAGCACAAATTTGGGGTGGGGGTAGGTTGGGTCTGGGACATATCTTTAATCGTTTGGATATTTTGGAGGCGGCCGGCCACTCTGGGACCCAGGCTCCTGAAGACAAACACCGGCCCTTTTCCCTTTGAACGAAATGTTGCTAGACCAGGTTCCTGATGTCAGTTGGTAGAGTTCTCTTGAGACTGTAGGGGCAGCACAGGTTTGAGGTGGGGGCAGGTTGGGTCTGGGACATATCTTTAATCATTTGGATTTTTTGGAGGCGTCCGGCCACTCAGGGACAAAGTCCCCTGGAGGAAGACACGAGCAATTTTTTCTAGGAAAGAAATATGGTCAACCCAGATTCCTGATGTCAGCAGGTAGGGATTCCTTGGGACTGTCAGGGCAGCACAGCATTGAGGTGGCGGCACATTAGGTCTGGGACATATCTTTAATCGTTTGGATATTTTGGAGGCGGCCGGCCACTCAGGGACAAAGGCCCCTGCAGGAAGACACAAGCAATTTTTTCTTTGAAAGAAATATGGTCAGCCCAGATTCCTGATGTCAGCAGGTAGGGTTCCCTTGGGACTGTCAGGGCAGCACCGGTTTGATGTGGGGGCAGGTTGGGTCTGGGACATATCTTTAATCATTTGGATTTTTTGGAGGCGTCCGGCCACTCAGGGACAAAGTCCCCTGCAGGAAGACACGAGCAATTTTTTCCAGGAAAGAAATATGGTCAACCCAGGTTCCTGATGTCAGCAGGTAGGGTTCCCTTGGGACTGTCAGGGCAGCACAAATTTGGGGTGGGGGTAGGTTGGGTCTGGGACATATCTTTAATCGTTTGGATATTTTGGAGGCGGCCGGCCACTCTGGGACCCAGGCTCCTGAAGACAAACACCGGCCCTTTTCCCTTTGAACGAAATTTTGCTAGACCAGGTTCCTGATGTCAGTTAGTAGAGTTCTCTTGAGACTGTCGGGGCAGCACAAATTTGAGGTTCGGGGCAGGTTGGGTCTGGGACATATCTTTAATCGTTTGGAGATTTTGGAGGCAGCCGGCCACTCTGGGACAAAGGTTCCTGAAGACAAACACCGGCCCTTTTCCCTGTGAAGGAAAAGTTGCCAGCCCAGGTTCCTCCCCTCAGTTTATAGGGTTCCTTTGTGACTGTCAGGGTAGCACAAGTTTGTGGTGGGGGCAGATTAAGTCTGGGACATATCATTAATCGTTTGGATTTTTTGGAGGCATCTGGCTACTCAGGGACAAAGGCCCTTGGAGACAAACACCGGCCGTATTCCCTGTTAAGGAAAAGTTGCCAGCCCTTGTTGCTGATGTCAGTTTGTAGGGTTCCCTTGGGACTGTCAGGGCAGCACCGGTTTGAGGTGGGGGCAGGTTGGGTCTGGGATATATCTTTAATCGTTTTTATATTTTGGAGGCGGCCAGCCACTCTGGGACCCAGGCTCCTGAAGACAAACACCGGCCCTTTTCCCTTTGAACGAAAAGTTGCTAGACCAGGTTCCTGATGTCAGTTAGTAGAGTTCTCTTGAGACTGTCGGGGCAGCACAAATTTGAGGTGCGGGACAGGTTGGGTCTGGGACATATCTTTAATCGTTTGGAGATTTTGGAGGTGGCCGGCCACTCTGGGACAAAGGTTCCTGAAGACAAACACCGGCCCTTTTCCCTGTGAAGGAAAAGTTGCCAGCCCGGGTTCCTCTTGTCAGTTTATAGGGTTCCTTTGGGACTGTCAGGGCAGCACAAGTTTGTGGTGGGGGCAGATTAAGTCTGGGACATATCATTAATCGATTGGATTTTTTGGAGGCATCCGGCCAGTCTGGGAGAAAGGCCCCTGCAGGAAGACACGAGTAATTTTTTCTAGGAAAGAAATATGGTCAACCCAGGTTCCTGATGTCAGCAGGTAGGGTTCCCTTGGGACTGTCAGGGCAGCACAAATTTGAGGTGGGGGCAGGTTAGGTTTGGGACATATCTTTAATCTTTTGGATTTTTTGGAGGCAGCCGGCCACTCAAGGCCACAGGCTCCTCGAGAAAAAGACCGCTCCTTTTCCCTTTAAGGAAAAGTTGCCAGTCCAGGTTGCTGATGTCTGCATGTAGAGTTCCCTTTGGACTGTCATGGCAGCACAGTTTTGAGGTGCGGGCTGGTTGGGTCTGGGACATATCTTTAATCGTTTGGATTTTTTGGAGGCGTCCGGCCACTCAGGGACAAAGGCCCCTGCAGGAAGACACGAGCAATTTTTTCTAGGAAAGAAATATGGTCAGCCCAGATTCCTGATGTCAGCAGGTAGGGTTCCTTTGGGGCTGTCAGGGTAGCAAAGGTTAGAGGTGGGGGCCGGTTGGGTCTGGGAAATATCTTTAATCATTTGGATTTTTTGGAAGGGTCCAGCCACTCAGGGACAAAGTCCCTGCAGGAAAACACCGGCCATTTTCGCTGGGAAGGAAAAGTGTCCAGTCCAGGATCCTGCTGTCACTTTGAAGGGTTCCCTTGGGACTGTCAGGGTAGCACAGGTTAGAGGTGGGGGCCGGTTGGGTCTGGGACATATCCTTAATTGTTTGGATTTTTTGGAGGCGGCCGGCCAGTCAAGGCCAAAGGCCCTTGGAGACAAACACCGGCCGTATTGCCTGTTAAGGAAAAGTTGCCAGCCCTGGTTGCTGATGTCAGTTTTAGGCTTCCCTTGGGACTGTCAGGGCAGCACAAACTTGAGGTGGGGGCAGGTTGGGTCTGGGACATATCTTTAATCGTTTGGATATTTTGGAGGCGGCCGGCCACTCTGGGACAAAGGTTCATGAAGACAAACACCGGCCCTTTTCCCTTTGAACGAAAAGTTGCCAGCCCAGGTTCCTCTTGTCAGTTTATAGGGTTCCTTTGGGACTGTCAGGGTAGCACAAGTTTCTGGTGGGGGCAGATTAAGTCTGGGACATATCTTTAATCGTTTGGATTTTTTGGAGGCATCCGGCTACTCAGGGACAAAAGCCCTTGGAGACAAACACCGGCCGTATTCCCTGTTAAGGAAAAGTTGCCAGCCCTGGTTGCTGATGTCAGTTTGTAGGGTTCCCTTTGGACTGTCAGGGCAGCACAGGTTTGAGGTGGGGGTAGGTTTGGTCTGGGACTTATCTTTAATCGTTTGGATATTTTGGAGGCGGCCGGCCAATCAAGGCCAAAGGCCCTTGGAGACAAACACCGGCCGTATTCCCTGTTAAGGAAAAGTTGCCAGCCCAGGTTCCTCTTGTCAGTTTATAGGGTTCCTTTGGGACTGTCAGGGCAGCACAAGTTTGTGGTGGGGCAGATTAAGTTTGGGACATATCATTAATCGTTTGGATTTTTTGGAGGCATCCGGCTACTCAGGGGCAAAGGCCCTTGGAGAAAAACACCGGCCCAGATTCCTGATGTCAGCAGGTAGGGATTCCTTGGGACTGTCAGGGCAGCACAGCATTGAGGTGGCGGCACATTAGGTCTGGGAAATATCTTTAATCGTTTGGATATTTTGGAGGCGGCCGGCCACTCAGGGACAAAGGCCCCTGCAGGAAGACACAAGCAATTTTTTCTTTGAAAGAAATATGGTCAGCCCAGATTCCTGATGTCAGCAGGTAGGGTTCCCTTGGGACTGTCAGGGCAGCACAGGTTTGATGTGGGGGCAGGTTGGGTCTGGGACATATCTTTAATCATTTGGATTTTTTGGAGGCGTCCGGCCACTCAGGGACAAAGGCCCCTGCAGGAAGACACGAGCAATTTTTTCCAGGAAAGAAATATGGTCAACCCAGGTTCCTGATGTCAGCAGGTAGGGTTCCCTTGGGACTGTCAGGGCAGCACAAATTTGGGGTGGGGGTAGGTTGGGTCTGGGACATATCTTTAATCGTTTGGATATTTTGGAGGCGGCCGGCCACTCTGGGACCCAGGCTCCTGAAGACAAACACCGGCCCTTTTCCCTTTGAACGAAATTTTGCTAGACCAGGTTCCTGATGTCAGTTAGTAGAGTTCTCTTGAGACTGTCGGGGCAGCACAAATTTGAGGTTCGGGGCAGGTTGGGTCTGGGACATATCTTTAATCGTTTGGAGATTTTGGAGGCAGCCGGCCACTCTGGGACAAAGGTTCCTGAAGAGAAACACCGGCCCTTTTCACTGTGAAGGAAAAGTTGCCAGCCCAGGTTCCTCCCCTCAGTTTATAGGGTTCCTTTGTGACTGTCAGGGTAGCACAAGTTTGTGGTGGGGGCAGATTAAGTCTGGGACATATCATTAATCGTTTGGATTTTTTGGAGGCATCTGGCTACTCAGGGACAAAGGCCCTTGGAGACAAACACCGGCCGTATTCCCTGTTAAGGAAAAGTTGCCAGCCCTTGTTGCTGATGTCAGTTTGTAGGGTTCCCTTGGGACTGTCAGGGCAGCACCGGTTTGAGGTGGGGGCAGGTTGGGTCTGGGATATATCTTTAATCGTTTTTATATTTTGGAGGCGGCCAGCCACTCTGGGACCCAGGCTCCTGAAGACAAACACCGGCCCTTTTCCCTTTGAACGAAAAGTTGCTAGACCAGGTTCCTGATGTCAGTTAGTAGAGTTCTCTTGAGACTGTCGGGGCAGCACAAATTTGAGGTGCGGGACAGGTTGGGTCTGGGACATATCTTTAATCGTTTGGAGATTTTGGAGGTGGCCGGCCACTCTGGGACAAAGGTTCCTGAAGACAAACACCGGCCCTTTTCCCTGTGAAGGAAAAGTTGCCAGCCCGGGTTCCTCTTGTCAGTTTATAGGGTTCCTTTGGGACTGTCAGGGCAGCACAAGTTTGTGGTGGGGCAGATTAAGTCTGGGACATATCATTAATCGATTGGATTTTTTGGAGGCATCCGGCCAGTCTGGGAGAAAGGCCCCTGCAGGAAGACACGAGTAATTTTTTCTAGGAAAGAAATATGGTCAACCCAGGTTCCTGATGTCAGCAGGTAGGGTTCCCTTGGGACTGTCAGGGCAGCACAAATTTGAGGTGGGGGCAGGTTAGGTTTGGGACATATCTTTAATCTTTTGGATTTTTTGGAGGCAGCCGGCCACTCAAGGCCACAGGCTCCTCGAGAAAAAGACCGCTCCTTTTCCCTTTAAGGAAAAGTTGCCAGTCCAGGTTGCTGATGTCTGCATGTAGAGTTCCCTTTGGACTGTCATGGCAGCACAGTTTTGAGGTGCGGGCTGGTTGGGTCTGGGACATATCTTTAATCGTTTGGATTTTTTGGAGGCGTCCGGCCACTCAGGGACAAAGGCCCCTGCAGGAAGACACGAGCAATTTTTTCTAGGAAAGAAATATGGTCAGCCCAGATTCCTGATGTCAGCAGGTAGGGTTCCTTTGGGGCTGTCAGGGTAGCAAAGGTTAGAGATGGGGGCCGGTTGGGTCTGGGAAATATCTTTAATCATTTGGATTTTTTGGAAGGGTCCAGCCACTCAGGGACAAAGTCCCTGCAGGAAAACACCGGCCATTTTCGCTGGGAAGGAAAAGTGTCCAGTCCAGGATCCTGCTGTCACTTTGAAGGGTTCCCTTGGGACTGTCAGGGTAGCACAGGTTAGAGGTGGGGGCCGGTTGGGTCTGGGACATATCCTTAATTGTTTGGATTTTTTGGAGGCGGCCGGCCAGTCAAGGCCAAAGGCCCTTGGAGACAAACACCGGCCGTATTGCCTGTTAAGGAAAAGTTGCCAGCCCTGGTTGCTGATGTCAGTTTTAGGCTTCCCTTGGGACTGTCAGGGCAGCACAAACTTGAGGTGGGGGCAGGTTGGGTCTGGGACATATCTTTAATCGTTTGGATATTTTGGAGGCGGCCGGCCACTCTGGGACAAAGGTTCATGAAGACAAACACCGGCCCTTTTCCCTTTGAACGAAAAGTTGCCAGCCCAGGTTCCTCTTGTCAGTTTATAGGGTTCCTTTGGGACTGTCAGGGTAGCACAAGTTTCTGGTGGGGGCAGATTAAGTCTGGGACATATCTTTAATCGTTTGGATTTTTTGGAGGCATCCGGCTACTCAGGGACAAAAGCCCTTGGAGACAAACACCGGCCGTATTCCCTGTTAAGGAAAAGTTGCCAGCCCTGGTTGCTGATGTCAGTTTGTAGGGTTCCCTTTGGACTGTCAGGGCAGCACAGGTTTGAGGTGGGGGTAGGTTTGGTCTGGGACTTATCTTTAATCGTTTGGATATTTTGGAGGCGGCCGGCCAATCAAGGCCAAAGGCCCTTGGAGACAAACACCGGCCGTATTCCCTGTTAAGGAAAAGTTGCCAGCCCAGGTTCCTCTTGTCAGTTTATAGGGTTCCTTTGGGACTGTCAGGGCAGCACAAGTTTGTGGTGGGGCAGATTAAGTTTGGGACATATCATTAATCGTTTGGATTTTTTGGAGGCATCCGGCTACTCAGGGGCAAAGGCCCTTGGAGAAAAACACCGGCCCAGATTCCTGATGTCAGCAGGTAGGGATTCCTTGGGACTGTCAGGGCAGCACAGCATTGAGGTGGCGGCACATTAGGTCTGGGAAATATCTTTAATCGTTTGGATATTTTGGAGGCGGCCGGCCACTCAGGGACAAAGGCCCCTGCAGGAAGACACAAGCAATTTTTTCTTTGAAAGAAATATGGTCAGCCCAGATTCCTGATGTCAGCAGGTAGGGTTCCCTTGGGACTGTCAGGGCAGCACAGGTTTGATGTGGGGGCAGGTTGGGTCTGGGACATATCTTTAATCATTTGGATTTTTTGGAGGCGTCCGGCCACTCAGGGACAAAGGCCCCTGCAGGAAGACACGAGCAATTTTTTCCAGGAAAGAAATATGGTCAACCCAGGTTCCTGATGTCAGCAGGTAGGGTTCCCTTGGGACTGTCAGGGCAGCACAAATTTGGGGTGGGGGTAGGTTGGGTCTGGGACATATCTTTAATCGTTTGGATATTTTGGAGGCGGCCGGCCACTCTGGGACCCAGGCTCCTGAAGACAAACACCGGCCCTTTTCCCTTTGAACGAAATTTTGCTAGACCAGGTTCCTGATGTCAGTTAGTAGAGTTCTCTTGAGACTGTCGGGGCAGCACAAATTTGAGGTTCGGGGCAGGTTGGGTCTGGGACATATCTTTAATCGTTTGGAGATTTTGGAGGCAGCCGGCCACTCTGGGACAAAGGTTCCTGAAGAGAAACACCGGCCCTTTTCACTGTGAAGGAAAAGTTGCCAGCCCAGGTTCCTCCCCTCAGTTTATAGGGTTCCTTTGTGACTGTCAGGGTAGCACAAGTTTGTGGTGGGGGCAGATTAAGTCTGGGACATATCATTAATCGTTTGGATTTTTTGGAGGCATCTGGCTACTCAGGGACAAAGGCCCTTGGAGACAAACACCGGCCGTATTCCCTGTTAAGGAAAAGTTGCCAGCCCTTGTTGCTGATGTCAGTTTGTAGGGTTCCCTTGGGACTGTCAGGGCAGCACCGGTTTGAGGTGGGGGCAGGTTGGGTCTGGGATATATCTTTAATCGTTTTTATATTTTGGAGGCGGCCAGCCACTCTGGGACCCAGGCTCCTGAAGACAAACACCGGCCCTTTTCCCTTTGAACGAAAAGTTGCTAGACCAGGTTCCTGATGTCAGTTAGTAGAGTTCTCTTGAGACTGTCGGGGCAGCACAAATTTGAGGTGCGGGACAGGTTGGGTCTGGGACATATCTTTAATCGTTTGGAGATTTTGGAGGTGGCCGGCCACTCTGGGACAAAGGTTCCTGAAGACAAACACCGGCCCTTTTCCCTGTGAAGGAAAAGTTGCCAGCCCGAGTTCCTCTTGTCAGTTTATAGGGTTCCTTTGGGACTGTCAGGGCAGCACAAGTTTGTGGTGGGGGCAGATTAAGTCTGGGACATATCATTAATCGATTGGATTTTTTGGAGGCATCCGGCCAGTCTGGGAGAAAGGCCCCTGCAGGAAGACACGAGTAATTTTTTCTAGGAAAGAAATATGGTCAACCCAGGTTCCTGATGTCAGCAGGTAGGGTTCCCTTGGGACTGTCAGGGCAGCACAAATTTGAGGTGGGGGCAGGTTAGGTTTGGGACATATCTTTAATCTTTTGGATTTTTTGGAGGCAGCCGGCCACTCAAGGCCACAGGCTCCTCGAGAAAAAGACCGCTCCTTTTCCCTTTAAGGAAAAGTTGCCAGTCCAGGTTGCTGATGTCTGCATGTAGAGTTCCCTTTGGACTGTCATGGCAGCACAGTTTTGAGGTGCGGGCTGGTTGGGTCTGGGACATATCTTTAATCGTTTGGATTTTTTGGAGGCGTCCGGCCACTCAGGGACAAAGGCCCCTGCAGGAAGACACGAGCAATTTTTTCTAGGAAAGAAATATGGTCAGCCCAGATTCCTGATGTCAGCAGGTAGGGTTCCTTTGGGGCTGTCAGGGTAGCAAAGGTTAGAGGTGGGGGCCGGTTGGGTCTGGGAAATATCTTTAATCATTTGGATTTTTTGGAAGGGTCCAGCCACTCAGGGACAAAGTCCCTGCAGGAAAACACCGGCCATTTTCGCTGGGAAGGAAAAGTGTCCAGTCCAGGATCCTGCTGTCACTTTGAAGGGTTCCCTTGGGACTGTCAGGGTAGCACAGGTTAGAGGTGGGGGCCGGTTGGGTCTGGGACATATCCTTAATTGTTTGGATTTTTTGGAGGCGGCCGGCCAGTCAAGGCCAAAGGCCCTTGGAGACAAACACCGGCCGTATTGCCTGTTAAGGAAAAGTTGCCAGCCCTGGTTGCTGATGTCAGTTTTAGGCTTCCCTTGGGACTGTCAGGGCAGCACAAACTTGAGGTGGGGGCAGGTTGGGTCTGGGACATATCTTTAATCGTTTGGATATTTTGGAGGCGGCCGGCCACTCTGGGACAAAGGTTCATGAAGACAAACACCGGCCCTTTTCCCTTTGAACGAAAAGTTGCCAGCCCAGGTTCCTCTTGTCAGTTTATAGGGTTCCTTTGGGACTGTCAGGGTAGCACAAGTTTCTGGTGGGGGCAGATTAAGTCTGGGACATATCTTTAATCGTTTGGATTTTTTGGAGGCATCCGGCTACTCAGGGACAAAAGCCCTTGGAGACAAACACCGGCCGTATTCCCTGTTAAGGAAAAGTTGCCAGCCCTGGTTGCTGATGTCAGTTTGTAGGGTTCCCTTTGGACTGTCAGGGCAGCACAGGTTTGAGGTGGGGGTAGGTTTGGTCTGGGACTTATCTTTAATCGTTTGGATATTTTGGAGGCGGCCGGCCAATCAAGGCCAAAGGCCCTTGGAGACAAACACCGGCCGTATTCCCTGTTAAGGAAAAGTTGCCAGCCCAGGTTCCTCTTGTCAGTTTATAGGGTTCCTTTGGGACTGTCAGGGCAGCACAAGTTTTTGGTGGGGCAGATTAAGTTTGGGACATATCATTAATCGTTTGGATTTTTTGGAGGCATCCGGCTACTCAGGGGCAAAGGCCCTTGGAGAAAAACACCGGCCCAGATTCCTGATGTCAGCAGGTAGGGATTCCTTGGGACTGTCAGGGCAGCACAGCATTGAGGTGGCGGCACATTAGGTCTGGGAAATATCTTTAATCGTTTGGATATTTTGGAGGCGGCCGGCCACTCAGGGACAAAGGCCCCTGCAGGAAGACACAAGCAATTTTTTCTTTGAAAGAAATATGGTCAGCCCAGATTCCTGATGTCAGCAGGTAGGGTTCCCTTGGGACTGTCAGGGCAGCACAGGTTTGATGTGGGGGCAGGTTGGGTCTGGGACATATCTTTAATCATTTGGATTTTTTGGAGGCGTCCGGCCACTCAGGGACAAAGGCCCCTGCAGGAAGACACGAGCAATTTTTTCCAGGAAAGAAATATGGTCAACCCAGGTTCCTGATGTCAGCAGGTAGGGTTCCCTTGGGACTGTCAGGGCAGCACAAATTTGGGGTGGGGGTAGGTTGGGTCTGGGACATATCTTTAATCGTTTGGATATTTTGGAGGCGGCCGGCCACTCTGGGACCCAGGCTCCTGAAGACAAACACCGGCCCTTTTCCCTTTGAACGAAATTTTGCTAGACCAGGTTCCTGATGTCAGTTAGTAGAGTTCTCTTGAGACTGTCGGGGCAGCACAAATTTGAGGTTCGGGGCAGGTTGGGTCTGGGACATATCTTTAATCGTTTGGAGATTTTGGAGGCAGCCGGCCACTCTGGGACAAAGGTTCCTGAAGAGAAACACCGGCCCTTTTCACTGTGAAGGAAAAGTTGCCAGCCCAGGTTCCTCCCCTCAGTTTATAGGGTTCCTTTGTGACTGTCAGGGTAGCACAAGTTTGTGGTGGGGGCAGATTAAGTCTGGGACATATCATTAATCGTTTGGATTTTTTGGAGGCATCTGGCTACTCAGGGACAAAGGCCCTTGGAGACAAACACCGGCCGTATTCCCTGTTAAGGAAAAGTTGCCAGCCCTTGTTGCTGATGTCAGTTTGTAGGGTTCCCTTGGGACTGTCAGGGCAGCACCGGTTTGAGGTGGGGGCAGGTTGGGTCTGGGATATATCTTTAATCGTTTTTATATTTTGGAGGCGGCCAGCCACTCTGGGACCCAGGCTCCTGAAGACAAACACCGGCCCTTTTCCCTTTGAACGAAAAGTTGCTAGACCAGGTTCCTGATGTCAGTTAGTAGAGTTCTCTTGAGACTGTCGGGGCAGCACAAATTTGAGGTGCGGGACAGGTTGGGTCTGGGACATATCTTTAATCGTTTGGAGATTTTGGAGGTGGCCGGCCACTCTGGGACAAAGGTTCCTGAAGACAAACACCGGCCCTTTTCCCTGTGAAGGAAAAGTTGCCAGCCCGGGTTCCTCTTGTCAGTTTATAGGGTTCCTTTGGGACTGTCAGGGCAGCACAAGTTTGTGGTGGGGGCAGATTAAGTCTGGGACATATCATTAATCGATTGGATTTTTTGGAGGCATCCGGCCAGTCTGGGAGAAAGGCCCCTGCAGGAAGACACGAGTAATTTTTTCTAGGAAAGAAATATGGTCAACCCAGGTTCCTGATGTCAGCAGGTAGGGTTCCCTTGGGACTGTCAGGGCAGCACAAATTTGAGGTGGGGGCAGGTTAGGTTTGGGACATATCTTTAATCTTTTGGATTTTTTGGAGGCAGCCGGCCACTCAAGGCCACAGGCTCCTCGAGAAAAAGACCGCTCCTTTTCCCTTTAAGGAAAAGTTGCCAGTCCAGGTTGCTGATGTCTGCATGTAGAGTTCCCTTTGGACTGTCATGGCAGCACAGTTTTGAGGTGCGGGCTGGTTGGGTCTGGGACATATCTTTAATCGTTTGGATTTTTTGGAGGCGTCCGGCCACTCAGGGACAAAGGCCCCTGCAGGAAGACACGAGCAATTTTTTCTAGGAAAGAAATATGGTCAGCCCAGATTCCTGATGTCAGCAGGTAGGGTTCCTTTGGGGCTGTCAGGGTAGCAAAGGTTAGAGATGGGGGCCGGTTGGGTCTGGGAAATATCTTTAATCATTTGGATTTTTTGGAAGGGTCCAGCCACTCAGGGACAAAGTCCCTGCAGGAAAACACCGGCCATTTTCGCTGGGAAGGAAAAGTGTCCAGTCCAGGATCCTGCTGTCACTTTGAAGGGTTCCCTTGGGACTGTCAGGGTAGCACAGGTTAGAGGTGGGGGCCGGTTGGGTCTGGGACATATCCTTAATTGTTTGGATTTTTTGGAGGCGGCCGGCCAGTCAAGGCCAAAGGCCCTTGGAGACAAACACCGGCCGTATTGCCTGTTAAGGAAAAGTTGCCAGCCCTGGTTGCTGATGTCAGTTTTAGGCTTCCCTTGGGACTGTCAGGGCAGCACAAACTTGAGGTGGGGGCAGGTTGGGTCTGGGACATATCTTTAATCGTTTGGATATTTTGGAGGCGGCCGGCCACTCTGGGACAAAGGTTCATGAAGACAAACACCGGCCCTTTTCCCTTTGAACGAAAAGTTGCCAGCCCAGGTTCCTCTTGTCAGTTTATAGGGTTCCTTTGGGACTGTCAGGGTAGCACAAGTTTCTGGTGGGGGCAGATTAAGTCTGGGACATATCTTTAATCGTTTGGATTTTTTGGAGGCATCCGGCTACTCAGGGACAAAAGCCCTTGGAGACAAACACCGGCCGTATTCCCTGTTAAGGAAAAGTTGCCAGCCCTGGTTGCTGATGTCAGTTTGTAGGGTTCCCTTTGGACTGTCAGGGCAGCACAGGTTTGAGGTGGGGGTAGGTTTGGTCTGGGACTTATCTTTAATCGTTTGGATATTTTGGAGGCGGCCGGCCAATCAAGGCCAAAGGCCCTTGGAGACAAACACCGGCCGTATTCCCTGTTAAGGAAAAGTTGCCAGCCCAGGTTCCTCTTGTCAGTTTATAGGGTTCCTTTGGGACTGTCAGGGCAGCACAAGTTTGTGGTGGGGCAGATTAAGTTTGGGACATATCATTAATCGTTTGGATTTTTTGGAGGCATCCGGCTACTCAGGGGCAAAGGCCCTTGGAGAAAAACACCGGCCCAGATTCCTGATGTCAGCAGGTAGGGATTCCTTGGGACTGTCAGGGCAGCACAGCATTGAGGTGGCGGCACATTAGGTCTGGGAAATATCTTTAATCGTTTGGATATTTTGGAGGCGGCCGGCCACTCAGGGACAAAGGCCCCTGCAGGAAGACACAAGCAATTTTTTCTTTGAAAGAAATATGGTCAGCCCAGATTCCTGATGTCAGCAGGTAGGGTTCCCTTGGGACTGTCAGGGCAGCACAGGTTTGATGTGGGGGCAGGTTGGGTCTGGGACATATCTTTAATCATTTGGATTTTTTGGAGGCGTCCGGCCACTCAGGGACAAAGGCCCCTGCAGGAAGACACGAGCAATTTTTTCCAGGAAAGAAATATGGTCAACCCAGGTTCCTGATGTCAGCAGGTAGGGTTCCCTTGGGACTGTCAGGGCAGCACAAATTTGGGGTGGGGGTAGGTTGGGTCTGGGACATATCTTTAATCGTTTGGATATTTTGGAGGCGGCCGGCCACTCTGGGACCCAGGCTCCTGAAGACAAACACCGGCCCTTTTCCCTTTGAACGAAATTTTGCTAGACCAGGTTCCTGATGTCAGTTAGTAGAGTTCTCTTGAGACTGTCGGGGCAGCACAAATTTGAGGTTCGGGGCAGGTTGGGTCTGGGACATATCTTTAATCGTTTGGAGATTTTGGAGGCAGCCGGCCACTCTGGGACAAAGGTTCCTGAAGAGAAACACCGGCCCTTTTCACTGTGAAGGAAAAGTTGCCAGCCCAGGTTCCTCCCCTCAGTTTATAGGGTTCCTTTGTGACTGTCAGGGTAGCACAAGTTTGTGGTGGGGGCAGATTAAGTCTGGGACATATCATTAATCGTTTGGATTTTTTGGAGGCATCTGGCTACTCAGGGACAAAGGCCCTTGGAGACAAACACCGGCCGTATTCCCTGTTAAGGAAAAGTTGCCAGCCCTTGTTGCTGATGTCAGTTTGTAGGGTTCCCTTGGGACTGTCAGGGCAGCACCGGTTTGAGGTGGGGGCAGGTTGGGTCTGGGATATATCTTTAATCGTTTTTATATTTTGGAGGCGGCCAGCCACTCTGGGACCCAGGCTCCTGAAGACAAACACCGGCCCTTTTCCCTTTGAACGAAAAGTTGCTAGACCAGGTTCCTGATGTCAGTTAGTAGAGTTCTCTTGAGACTGTCGGGGCAGCACAAATTTGAGGTGCGGGACAGGTTGGGTCTGGGACATATCTTTAATCGTTTGGAGATTTTGGAGGTGGCCGGCCACTCTGGGACAAAGGTTCCTGAAGACAAACACCGGCCCTTTTCCCTGTGAAGGAAAAGTTGCCAGCCCGGGTTCCTCTTGTCAGTTTATAGGGTTCCTTTGGGACTGTCAGGGCAGCACAAGTTTGTGGTGGGGGCAGATTAAGTCTGGGACATATCATTAATCGATTGGATTTTTTGGAGGCATCCGGCCAGTCTGGGAGAAAGGCCCCTGCAGGAAGACACGAGTAATTTTTTCTAGGAAAGAAATATGGTCAACCCAGGTTCCTGATGTCAGCAGGTAGGGTTCCCTTGGGACTGTCAGGGCAGCACAAATTTGAGGTGGGGGCAGGTTAGGTTTGGGACATATCTTTAATCTTTTGGATTTTTTGGAGGCAGCCGGCCACTCAAGGCCACAGGCTCCTCGAGAAAAAGACCGCTCCTTTTCCCTTTAAGGAAAAGTTGCCAGTCCAGGTTGCTGATGTCTGCATGTAGAGTTCCCTTTGGACTGTCATGGCAGCACAGTTTTGAGGTGCGGGCTGGTTGGGTCTGGGACATATCTTTAATCGTTTGGATTTTTTGGAGGCGTCCGGCCACTCAGGGACAAAGGCCCCTGCAGGAAGACACGAGCAATTTTTTCTAGGAAAGAAATATGGTCAGCCCAGATTCCTGATGTCAGCAGGTAGGGTTCCTTTGGGGCTGTCAGGGTAGCAAAGGTTAGAGGTGGGGGCCGGTTGGGTCTGGGAAATATCTTTAATCATTTGGATTTTTTGGAAGGGTCCAGCCACTCAGGGACAAAGTCCCTGCAGGAAAACACCGGCCATTTTCGCTGGGAAGGAAAAGTGTCCAGTCCAGGATCCTGCTGTCACTTTGAAGGGTTCCCTTGGGACTGTCAGGGTAGCACAGGTTAGAGGTGGGGGCCGGTTGGGTCTGGGACATATCCTTAATTGTTTGGATTTTTTGGAGGCGGCCGGCCAGTCAAGGCCAAAGGCCCTTGGAGACAAACACCGGCCGTATTGCCTGTGAAGGAAAAGTTGCCAAGGCAGGTTCCTGATGTCAGTTTTAGGCTTCCCTTGGGACTGTCAGGGCAGCACAAACTTGAGGTGGGGGCAGGTTGGGTCTGGGACATATCTTTAATCGTTTGGATATTTTGGAGGCGGCCGGCCACTCTGGGACAAAGGTTCATGAAGACAAACACCGGCCCTTTTCCCTTTGAACGAAAAGTTGCCAGCCCAGGTTCCTCTTGTCAGTTTATAGGGTTCCTTTGGGACTGTCAGGGTAGCACAAGTTTCTGGTGGGGGCAGATTAAGTCTGGGACATATCTTTAATCGTTTGGATTTTTTGGAGGCATCCGGCTACTCAGGGACAAAAGCCCTTGGAGACAAACACCGGCCGTATTCCCTGTTAAGGAAAAGTTGCCAGCCCTGGTTGCTGATGTCAGTTTGTAGGGTTCCCTTTGGACTGTCAGGGCAGCACAGGTTTGAGGTGGGGGTAGGTTTGGTCTGGGACTTATCTTTAATCGTTTGGATATTTTGGAGGCGGCCGGCCAATCAAGGCCAAAGGCCCTTGGAGACAAACACCGGCCGTATTCCCTGTTAAGGAAAAGTTGCCAGCCCAGGTTCCTCTTGTCAGTTTATAGGGTTCCTTTGGGACTGTCAGGGCAGCACAAGTTTGTGGTGGGGCAGATTAAGTTTGGGACATATCATTAATAGTTTGGATTTTTTGGAGGCATCCGGCTACTCAGGGGCAAAGGCCCTTGGAGAAAAACACCGGCCCAGATTCCTGATGTCAGCAGGTAGGGATTCCTTGGGACTGTCAGGGCAGCACAGCATTGAGGTGGCGGCACATTAGGTCTGGGAAATATCTTTAATCGTTTGGATATTTTGGAGGCGGCCGGCCACTCAGGGACAAAGGCCCCTGCAGGAAGACACAAGCAATTTTTTCTTTGAAAGAAATATGGTCAGCCCAGATTCCTGATGTCAGCAGGTAGGGTTCCCTTGGGACTGTCAGGGCAGCACAGGTTTGATGTGGGGGCAGGTTGGGTCTGGGACATATCTTTAATCATTTGGATTTTTTGGAGGCGTCCGGCCACTCAGGGACAAAGGCCCCTGCAGGAAGACACGAGCAATTTTTTCCAGGAAAGAAATATGGTCAACCCAGGTTCCTGATGTCAGCAGGTAGGGTTCCCTTGGGACTGTCAGGGCAGCACAAATTTGGGGTGGGGGTAGGTTGGGTCTGGGACATATCTTTAATCGTTTGGATATTTTGGAGGCGGCCGGCCACTCTGGGACCCAGGCTCCTGAAGACAAACACCGGCCCTTTTCCCTTTGAACGAAATTTTGCTAGACCAGGTTCCTGATGTCAGTTAGTAGAGTTCTCTTGAGACTGTCGGGGCAGCACAAATTTGAGGTTCGGGGCAGGTTGGGTCTGGGACATATCTTTAATCGTTTGGAGATTTTGGAGGCAGCCGGCCACTCTGGGACAAAGGTTCCTGAAGAGAAACACCGGCCCTTTTCACTGTGAAGGAAAAGTTGCCAGCCCAGGTTCCTCCCCTCAGTTTATAGGGTTCCTTTGTGACTGTCAGGGTAGCACAAGTTTGTGGTGGGGGCAGATTAAGTCTGGGACATATCATTAATCGTTTGGATTTTTTGGAGGCATCTGGCTACTCAGGGACAAAGGCCCTTGGAGACAAACACCGGCCGTATTCCCTGTTAAGGAAAAGTTGCCAGCCCTTGTTGCTGATGTCAGTTTGTAGGGTTCCCTTGGGACTCTCAGGGCAGCACAAGTTTCTGGTGGGGGCAGGTTGGGTCTGGGACATATCTTTAGTCGTTTGGATTTTTTGGAGGCGTCCGGCCACTCAGGGACAAAGGCCCCTGCAGGAAGACACGAGCAATTTTTTCTAGGAAAGAAATATGGTCAACCCAGGTTCCTGATGTCAGCAGGTAGGGTTCCCTTGGGACTGTCAGGGCAGCACAAATTTGAGGTGGGGGCAGGTTAGGTTTGGGACATATCTTTAATCTTTTGGATTTTTTGGAGGTAGCCGGCCACTCAAGGCCACAGGCTCCTCGAGAAAAAGACCGCTCCTTTTCCCTGTAAGGAAAAGTTGCCGGTCCAGGTTGCTGATGTCTGCATGTAGAGTTCCCGTTGGACTGTCAAGGCAGCACAGTTTTGAGGTGGGGGCAGGTTGGGTCTGGGACATATCTTTAGTCGTTTGGATTTTTTGGAGGCGGCCGGCCACTCAGGGACAAAGGCCCCTGCAGGAAGACACGAGCAATTTTTTCTAGGAAAGAAATATGGTCAGCCCAGATTCCTGATGTCAGCAGGTAGGGTTCCTTTGGGGCTGTCAGGGTAGCAAAGGTTAGAGGTGGGGGCCGGTTGGGTCTGGGAAATATCTTTAATCATTTGGATTTTTTAGAAGGGTCCAGCCACTCAGGGACAAAGTCCCTGCAGGAAAACACCGGCCATTTTCGCTGGGAAGGAAAAGTGTCCAGTCCAGGATCCTGCTGTCACTTTGAAGGGTTCCCTTGGGACTGTCAGGGTAGCACAGGTTAGAGGTGGGGGCCGGTTGGGTCTGGGACATATCCTTAATTGTTTGGATTTTTTGGAGGCGGCCGGCCAGTCAAGGCCAAAGGCCCTTGGAGACAAACACCGGCCGTATTGCCTGTTAAGGAAAAGTTGCCAGCCCTGGTTGCTGATGTCAGTTTTAGGCTTCCCTTGGGACTGTCAGGGCAGCACAAACTTGAGGTGGGGGCAGGTTGGGTCTGGGACATATCTTTAATCGTTTGGATATTTTGGAGGCGGCCGGCCACTCTGGGACAAAGGTTCATGAAGACAAACACCGGCCCTTTTCCCTTTGAACGAAAAGTTGCCAGCCCAGGTTCCTCTTGTCAGTTTATAGGGTTCCTTTGGGACTGTCAGGGTAGCACAAGTTTCTGGTGGGGGCAGATTAAGTCTGGGACATATCTTTAATCGTTTGGATTTTTTGGAGGCATCCGGCTACTCAGGGACAAAAGCCCTTGGAGACAAACACCGGCCGTATTCCCTGTTAAGGAAAAGTTGCCAGCCCTGGTTGCTGATGTCAGTTTGTAGGGTTCCCTTTGGACTGTCAGGGCAGCACAGGTTTGAGGTGGGGGTAGGTTTGGTCTGGGACTTATCTTTAATCGTTTGGATATTTTGGAGGCGGCCGGCCAATCAAGGCCAAAGGCCCTTGGAGACAAACACCGGCCGTATTCCCTGTTAAGGAAAAGTTGCCAGCCCAGGTTCCTCTTGTCAGTTTATAGGGTTCCTTTGGGACTGTCAGGGCAGCACAAGTTTGTGGTGGGGCAGATTAAGTTTGGGACATATCATTAATCGTTTGGATTTTTTGGAGGCATCCGGCTACTCAGGGGCAAAGGCCCTTGGAGAAAAACACCGGCCCAGATTCCTGATGTCAGCAGGTAGGGATTCCTTGGGACTGTCAGGGCAGCACAGCATTGAGGTGGCGGCACATTAGGTCTGGGAAATATCTTTAATCGTTTGGATATTTTGGAGGCGGCCGGCCACTCAGGGACAAAGGCCCCTGCAGGAAGACACAAGCAATTTTTTCTTTGAAAGAAATATGGTCAGCCCAGATTCCTGATGTCAGCAGGTAGGGTTCCCTTGGGACTGTCAGGGCAGCACAGGTTTGATGTGGGGGCAGGTTGGGTCTGGGACATATCTTTAATCATTTGGATTTTTTGGAGGCGTCCGGCCACTCAGGGACAAAGGCCCCTGCAGGAAGACACGAGCAATTTTTTCCAGGAAAGAAATATGGTCAACCCAGGTTCCTGATGTCAGCAGGTAGGGTTCCCTTGGGACTGTCAGGGCAGCACAAATTTGGGGTGGGGGTAGGTTGGGTCTGGGACATATCTTTAATCGTTTGGATATTTTGGAGGCGGCCGGCCACTCTGGGACCCAGGCTCCTGAAGACAAACACCGGCCCTTTTCCCTTTGAACGAAATTTTGCTAGACCAGGTTCCTGATGTCAGTTAGTAGAGTTCTCTTGAGACTGTCGGGGCAGCACAAATTTGAGGTTCGGGGCAGGTTGGGTCTGGGACATATCTTTAATCGTTTGGAGATTTTGGAGGCAGCCGGCCACTCTGGGACAAAGGTTCCTGAAGAGAAACACCGGCCCTTTTCACTGTGAAGGAAAAGTTGCCAGCCCAGGTTCCTCCCCTCAGTTTATAGGGTTCCTTTGTGACTGTCAGGGTAGCACAAGTTTCTGGTGGGGGCAGATTAAGTCTGGGACATATCATTAATCGTTTGGATTTTTTGGAGGCATCTGGCTACTCAGGGACAAAGGCCCTTGGAGACAAACACCGGCCGTATTCCCTGTTAAGGAAAAGTTGCCAGCCCTTGTTGCTGATGTCAGTTTGTAGGGTTCCCTTGGGACTGTCAGGGCAGCACCGGTTTGAGGTGGGGGCAGGTTGGGTCTGGGATATATCTTTAATCGTTTTTATATTTTGGAGGCGGCCAGCCACTCTGGGACCCAGGCTCCTGAAGACAAACACCGGCCCTTTTCCCTTTGAACGAAAAGTTGCTAGACCAGGTTCCTGATGTCAGTTAGTAGAGTTCTCTTGAGACTGTCGGGGCAGCACAAATTTGAGGTGCGGGACAGGTTGGGTCTGGGACATATCTTTAATCGTTTGGAGATTTTGGAGGTGGCCGGCCACTCTGGGACAAAGGTTCCTGAAGACAAACACCGGCCCTTTTCCCTGTGAAGGAAAAGTTGCCAGCCCGGGTTCCTCTTGTCAGTTTATAGGGTTCCTTTGGGACTGTCAGGGCAGCACAAGTTTGTGGTGGGGGCAGATTAAGTCTGGGACATATCATTAATCGATTGGATTTTTTGGAGGCATCCGGCCAGTCTGGGAGAAAGGCCCCTGCAGGAAGACACGAGTAATTTTTTCTAGGAAAGAAATATGGTCAACCCAGGTTCCTGATGTCAGCAGGTAGGGTTCCCTTGGGACTGTCAGGGCAGCACAAATTTGAGGTGGGGGCAGGTTAGGTTTGGGACATATCTTTAATCTTTTGGATTTTTTGGAGGCAGCCGGCCACTCAAGGCCACAGGCTCCTCGAGAAAAAGACCGCTCCTTTTCCCTTTAAGGAAAAGTTGCCAGTCCAGGTTGCTGATGTCTGCATGTAGAGTTCCCTTTGGACTGTCATGGCAGCACAGTTTTGAGGTGCGGGCTGGTTGGGTCTGGGACATATCTTTAATCGTTTGGATTTTTTGGAGGCGGCCGGCCACTCAGGGACAAAGGCCCCTGCAGGAAGACACGAGCAATTTTTTCTAGGAAAGAAATATGGTCAGCCCAGATTCCTGATGTCAGCAGGTAGGGTTCCTTTGGGGCTGTCAGGGTAGCAAAGGTTAGAGGTGGGGGCCGGTTGGGTCTGGGAAATATCTTTAATCATTTGGATTTTTTGGAAGGGTCCAGCCACTCAGGGACAAAGTCCCTGCAGGAAAACACCGGCCATTTTCGCTGGGAAGGAAAAGTGTCCAGTCCAGGATCCTGCTGTCACTTTGAAGGGTTCCCTTGGGACTGTCAGGGTAGCACAGGTTAGAGGTGGGGGCCGGTTGGGTCTGGGACATATCCTTAATTGTTTGGATTTTTTGGAGGCGGCCGGCCAGTCAAGGCCAAAGGCCCTTGGAGACAAACACCGGCCGTATTGCCTGTTAAGGAAAAGTTGCCAGCCCTGGTTGCTGATGTCAGTTTTAGGCTTCCCTTGGGACTGTCAGGGCAGCACAAACTTGAGGTGGGGGCAGGTTGGGTCTGGGACATATCTTTAATCGTTTGGATATTTTGGAGGCGGCCGGCCACTCTGGGACAAAGGTTCATGAAGACAAACACCGGCCCTTTTCCCTTTGAACGAAAAGTTGCCAGCCCAGGTTCCTCTTGTCAGTTTATAGGGTTCCTTTGGGACTGTCAGGGTAGCACAAGTTTCTGGTGGGGGCAGATTAAGTCTGGGACATATCTTTAATCGTTTGGATTTTTTGGAGGCATCCGGCTACTCAGGGACAAAAGCCCTTGGAGACAAACACCGGCCGTATTCCCTGTTAAGGAAAAGTTGCCAGCCCTGGTTGCTGATGTCAGTTTGTAGGGTTCCCTTTGGACTGTCAGGGCAGCACAGGTTTGAGGTGGGGGTAGGTTTGGTCTGGGACTTATCTTTAATCGTTTGGATATTTTGGAGGCGGCCGGCCAATCAAGGCCAAAGGCCCTTGGAGACAAACACCGGCCGTATTCCCTGTTAAGGAAAAGTTGCCAGCCCAGGTTCCTCTTGTCAGTTTATAGGGTTCCTTTGGGACTGTCAGGGCAGCACAAGTTTGTGGTGGGGCAGATTAAGTTTGGGACATATCATTAATCGTTTGGATTTTTTGGAGGCATCCGGCTACTCAGGGGCAAAGGCCCTTGGAGAAAAACACCGGCCCAGATTCCTGATGTCAGCAGGTAGGGATTCCTTGGGACTGTCAGGGCAGCACAGCATTGAGGTGGCGGCACATTAGGTCTGGGAAATATCTTTAATCGTTTGGATATTTTGGAGGCGGCCGGCCACTCAGGGACAAAGGCCCCTGCAGGAAGACACAAGCAATTTTTTCTTTGAAAGAAATATGGTCAGCCCAGATTCCTGATGTCAGCAGGTAGGGTTCCCTTGGGACTGTCAGGGCAGCACAGGTTTGATGTGGGGGCAGGTTGGGTCTGGGACATATCTTTAATCATTTGGATTTTTTGGAGGCGTCCGGCCACTCAGGGACAAAGGCCCCTGCAGGAAGACACGAGCAATTTTTTCCAGGAAAGAAATATGGTCAACCCAGGTTCCTGATGTCAGCAGGTAGGGTTCCCTTGGGACTGTCAGGGCAGCACAAATTTGGGGTGGGGGTAGGTTGGGTCTGGGACATATCTTTAATCGTTTGGATATTTTGGAGGCGGCCGGCCACTCTGGGACCCAGGCTCCTGAAGACAAACACCGGCCCTTTTCCCTTTGAACGAAATTTTGCTAGACCAGGTTCCTGATGTCAGTTAGTAGAGTTCTCTTGAGACTGTCGGGGCAGCACAAATTTGAGGTTCGGGGCAGGTTGGGTCTGGGACATATCTTTAATCGTTTGGAGATTTTGGAGGCAGCCGGCCACTCTGGGACAAAGGTTCCTGAAGAGAAACACCGGCCCTTTTCACTGTGAAGGAAAAGTTGCCAGCCCAGGTTCCTCCCCTCAGTTTATAGGGTTCCTTTGTGACTGTCAGGGTAGCACAAGTTTGTGGTGGGGGCAGATTAAGTCTGGGACATATCATTAATCGTTTGGATTTTTTGGAGGCATCTGGCTACTCAGGGACAAAGGCCCTTGGAGACAAACACCGGCCGTATTCCCTGTTAAGGAAAAGTTGCCAGCCCTTGTTGCTGATGTCAGTTTGTAGGGTTCCCTTGGGACTGTCAGGGCAGCACCGGTTTGAGGTGGGGGCAGGTTGGGTCTGGGATATATCTTTAATCGTTTTTATATTTTGGAGGCGGCCAGCCACTCTGGGACCCAGGCTCCTGAAGACAAACACCGGCCCTTTTCCCTTTGAACGAAAAGTTGCTAGACCAGGTTCCTGATGTCAGTTAGTAGAGTTCTCTTGAGACTGTCGGGGCAGCACAAATTTGAGGTGCGGGACAGGTTGGGTCTGGGACATATCTTTAATCGTTTGGAGATTTTGGAGGTGGCCGGCCACTCTGGGACAAAGGTTCCTGAAGACAAACACCGGCCCTTTTCCCTGTGAAGGAAAAGTTGCCAGCCCGGGTTCCTCTTGTCAGTTTATAGGGTTCCTTTGGGACTGTCAGGGCAGCACAAGTTTGTGGTGGGGGCAGATTAAGTCTGGGACATATCATTAATCGATTGGATTTTTTGGAGGCATCCGGCCAGTCTGGGAGAAAGGCCCCTGCAGGAAGACACGAGTAATTTTTTCTAGGAAAGAAATATGGTCAACCCAGGTTCCTGATGTCAGCAGGTAGGGTTCCCTTGGGACTGTCAGGGCAGCACAAATTTGAGGTGGGGGCAGGTTAGGTTTGGGACATATCTTTAATCTTTTGGATTTTTTGGAGGCAGCCGGCCACTCAAGGCCACAGGCTCCTCGAGAAAAAGACCGCTCCTTTTCCCTTTAAGGAAAAGTTGCCAGTCCAGGTTGCTGATGTCTGCATGTAGAGTTCCCTTTGGACTGTCATGGCAGCACAGTTTTGAGGTGCGGGCTGGTTGGGTCTGGGACATATCTTTAATCGTTTGGATTTTTTGGAGGCGGCCGGCCACTCAGGGACAAAGGCCCCTGCAGGAAGACACGAGCAATTTTTTCTAGGAAAGAAATATGGTCAGCCCAGATTCCTGATGTCAGCAGGTAGGGTTCCTTTGGGGCTGTCAGGGTAGCAAAGGTTAGAGGTGGGGGCCGGTTGGGTCTGGGAAATATCTTTAATCATTTGGATTTTTTGGAAGGGTCCAGCCACTCAGGGACAAAGTCCCTGCAGGAAAACACCGGCCATTTTCGCTGGGAAGGAAAAGTGTCCAGTCCAGGATCCTGCTGTCACTTTGAAGGGTTCCCTTGGGACTGTCAGGGTAGCACAGGTTAGAGGTGGGGGCCGGTTGGGTCTGGGACATATCCTTAATTGTTTGGATTTTTTGGAGGCGGCCGGCCAGTCAAGGCCAAAGGCCCTTGGAGACAAACACCGGCCGTATTGCCTGTTAAGGAAAAGTTGCCAGCCCTGGTTGCTGATGTCAGTTTTAGGCTTCCCTTGGGACTGTCAGGGCAGCACAAACTTGAGGTGGGGGCAGGTTGGGTCTGGGACATATCTTTAATCGTTTGGATATTTTGGAGGCGGCCGGCCACTCTGGGACAAAGGTTCATGAAGACAAACACCGGCCCTTTTCCCTTTGAACGAAAAGTTGCCAGCCCAGGTTCCTCTTGTCAGTTTATAGGGTTCCTTTGGGACTGTCAGGGTAGCACAAGTTTCTGGTGGGGGCAGATTAAGTCTGGGACATATCTTTAATCGTTTGGATTTTTTGGAGGCATCCGGCTACTCAGGGACAAAAGCCCTTGGAGACAAACACCGGCCGTATTCCCTGTTAAGGAAAAGTTGCCAGCCCTGGTTGCTGATGTCAGTTTGTAGGGTTCCCTTTGGACTGTCAGGGCAGCACAGGTTTGAGGTGGGGGTAGGTTTGGTCTGGGACTTATCTTTAATCGTTTGGATATTTTGGAGGCGGCCGGCCAATCAAGGCCAAAGGCCCTTGGAGACAAACACCGGCCGTATTCCCTGTTAAGGAAAAGTTGCCAGCCCAGGTTCCTCTTGTCAGTTTATAGGGTTCCTTTGGGACTGTCAGGGCAGCACAAGTTTGTGGTGGGGCAGATTAAGTTTGGGACATATCATTAATCGTTTGGATTTTTTGGAGGCATCCGGCTACTCAGGGGCAAAGGCCCTTGGAGAAAAACACCGGCCCAGATTCCTGATGTCAGCAGGTAGGGATTCCTTGGGACTGTCAGGGCAGCACAGCATTGAGGTGGCGGCACATTAGGTCTGGGAAATATCTTTAATCGTTTGGATATTTTGGAGGCGGCCGGCCACTCAGGGACAAAGGCCCCTGCAGGAAGACACAAGCAATTTTTTCTTTGAAAGAAATATGGTCAGCCCAGATTCCTGATGTCAGCAGGTAGGGTTCCCTTGGGACTGTCAGGGCAGCACAGGTTTGATGTGGGGGCAGGTTGGGTCTGGGACATATCTTTAATCATTTGGATTTTTTGGAGGCGTCCGGCCACTCAGGGACAAAGGCCCCTGCAGGAAGACACGAGCAATTTTTTCCAGGAAAGAAATATGGTCAACCCAGGTTCCTGATGTCAGCAGGTAGGGTTCCCTTGGGACTGTCAGGGCAGCACAAATTTGGGGTGGGGGTAGGTTGGGTCTGGGACATATCTTTAATCGTTTGGATATTTTGGAGGCGGCCGGCCACTCTGGGACCCAGGCTCCTGAAGACAAACACCGGCCCTTTTCCCTTTGAACGAAATTTTGCTAGACCAGGTTCCTGATGTCAGTTAGTAGAGTTCTCTTGAGACTGTCGGGGCAGCACAAATTTGAGGTTCGGGGCAGGTTGGGTCTGGGACATATCTTTAATCGTTTGGAGATTTTGGAGGCAGCCGGCCACTCTGGGACAAAGGTTCCTGAAGAGAAACACCGGCCCTTTTCACTGTGAAGGAAAAGTTGCCAGCCCAGGTTCCTCCCCTCAGTTTATAGGGTTCCTTTGTGACTGTCAGGGTAGCACAAGTTTGTGGTGGGGGCAGATTAAGTCTGGGACATATCATTAATCGTTTGGATTTTTTGGAGGCATCTGGCTACTCAGGGACAAAGGCCCTTGGAGACAAACACCGGCCGTATTCCCTGTTAAGGAAAAGTTGCCAGCCCTTGTTGCTGATGTCAGTTTGTAGGGTTCCCTTGGGACTGTCAGGGCAGCACCGGTTTGAGGTGGGGGCAGGTTGGGTCTGGGATATATCTTTAATCGTTTTTATATTTTGGAGGCGGCCAGCCACTCTGGGACCCAGGCTCCTGAAGACAAACACCGGCCCTTTTCCCTTTGAACGAAAAGTTGCTAGACCAGGTTCCTGATGTCAGTTAGTAGAGTTCTCTTGAGACTGTCGGGGCAGCACAAATTTGAGGTGCGGGACAGGTTGGGTCTGGGACATATCTTTAATCGTTTGGAGATTTTGGAGGTGGCCGGCCACTCTGGGACAAAGGTTCCTGAAGACAAACACCGGCCCTTTTCCCTGTGAAGGAAAAGTTGCCAGCCCGGGTTCCTCTTGTCAGTTTATAGGGTTCCTTTGGGACTGTCAGGGCAGCACAAGTTTGTGGTGGGGGCAGATTAAGTCTGGGACATATCATTAATCGATTGGATTTTTTGGAGGCATCCGGCCAGTCTGGGAGAAAGGCCCCTGCAGGAAGACACGAGTAATTTTTTCTAGGAAAGAAATATGGTCAACCCAGGTTCCTGATGTCAGCAGGTAGGGTTCCCTTGGGACTGTCAGGGCAGCACAAATTTGAGGTGGGGGCAGGTTAGGTTTGGGACATATCTTTAATCTTTTGGATTTTTTGGAGGCAGCCGGCCACTCAAGGCCACAGGCTCCTCGAGAAAAAGACCGCTCCTTTTCCCTTTAAGGAAAAGTTGCCAGTCCAGGTTGCTGATGTCTGCATGTAGAGTTCCCTTTGGACTGTCATGGCAGCACAGTTTTGAGGTGCGGGCTGGTTGGGTCTGGGACATATCTTTAATCGTTTGGATTTTTTGGAGGCGGCCGGCCACTCAGGGACAAAGGCCCCTGCAGGAAGACACGAGCAATTTTTTCTAGGAAAGAAATATGGTCAGCCCAGATTCCTGATGTCAGCAGGTAGGGTTCCTTTGGGGCTGTCAGGGTAGCAAAGGTTAGAGGTGGGGGCCGGTTGGGTCTGGGAAATATCTTTAATCATTTGGATTTTTTGGAAGGGTCCAGCCACTCAGGGACAAAGTCCCTGCAGGAAAACACCGGCCATTTTCGCTGGGAAGGAAAAGTGTCCAGTCCAGGATCCTGCTGTCACTTTGAAGGGTTCCCTTGGGACTGTCAGGGTAGCACAGGTTAGAGGTGGGGGCCGGTTGGGTCTGGGACATATCCTTAATTGTTTGGATTTTTTGGAGGCGGCCGGCCAGTCAAGGCCAAAGGCCCTTGGAGACAAACACCGGCCATATTGCCTGTTAAGGAAAAGTTGCCAGCCCTGGTTGCTGATGTCAGTTTTAGGCTTCCCTTGGGACTGTCAGGGCAGCACAAACTTGAGGTGGGGGCAGGTTGGGTCTGGGACATATCTTTAATCGTTTGGATATTTTGGAGGCGGCCGGCCACTCTGGGACAAAGGTTCATGAAGACAAACACCGGCCCTTTTCCCTTTGAACGAAAAGTTGCCAGCCCAGGTTCCTCTTGTCAGTTTATAGGGTTCCTTTGGGACTGTCAGGGTAGCACAAGTTTCTGGTGGGGGCAGATTAAGTCTGGGACATATCTTTAATCGTTTGGATTTTTTGGAGGCATCCGGCTACTCAGGGACAAAAGCCCTTGGAGACAAACACCGGCCGTATTCCCTGTTAAGGAAAAGTTGCCAGCCCTGGTTGCTGATGTCAGTTTATAGGGTTCCTTTGGGACTGTCAGGGCAGCACAAGTTTGTGGTGGGGCAGATTAAGTTTGGGACATATCATTAATCGTTTGGATTTTTTGGAGGCATCCGGCTACTCAGGGGCAAAGGCCCTTGGAGAAAAACACCGGCCCAGATTCCTGATGTCAGCAGGTAGGGATTCCTTGGGACTGTCAGGGCAGCACAGCATTGAGGTGGCGGCACATTAGGTCTGGGAAATATCTTTAATCGTTTGGATATTTTGGAGGCGGCCGGCCACTCAGGGACAAAGGCCCCTGCAGGAAGACACAAGCAATTTTTTCTTTGAAAGAAATATGGTCAGCCCAGATTCCTGATGTCAGCAGGTAGGGTTCCCTTGGGACTGTCAGGGCAGCACCGGTTTGATGTGGGGGCAGGTTGGGTCTGGGACATATCTTTAATCATTTGGATTTTTTGGAGGCGTCCGGCCACTCAGGGACAAAGGCCCCTGCAGGAAGACACGAGCAATTTTTTCCAGGAAAGAAATATGGTCAACCCAGGTTCCTGATGTCAGCAGGTAGGGTTCCCTTGGGACTGTCAGGGCAGCACAAATTTGGGGTGGGGGTAGGTTGGGTCTGGGACATATCTTTAATCGTTTGGATATTTTGGAGGCGGCCGGCCACTCTGGGACCCAGGCTCCTGAAGACAAACACCGGCCCTTTTCCCTTTGAACGAAATTTTGCTAGACCAGGTTCCTGATGTCAGTTAGTAGAGTTCTCTTGAGACTGTCGGGGCAGCACAAATTTGAGGTTCGGGGCAGGTTGGGTCTGGGACATATCTTTAATCGTTTGGAGATTTTGGAGGCAGCCGGCCACTCTGGGACAAAGGTTCCTGAAGAGAAACACCGGCCCTTTTCACTGTGAAGGAAAAGTTGCCAGCCCAGGTTCCTCCCCTCAGTTTATAGGGTTCCTTTGTGACTGTCAGGGTAGCACAAGTTTGTGGTGGGGGCAGATTAAGTCTGGGACATATCATTAATCGTTTGGATTTTTTGGAGGCATCTGGCTACTCAGGGACAAAGGCCCTTGGAGACAAACACCGGCCGTATTCCCTGTTAAGGAAAAGTTGCCAGCCCTTGTTGCTGATGTCAGTTTGTAGGGTTCCCTTGGGACTCTCAGGGCAGCACAAGTTTCTGGTGGGGGCAGGTTGGGTCTGGGACATATCTTTAGTCGTTTGGATTTTTTGGAGGCGTCCGGCCACTCAGGGATAAAGGCCCCTGCAGGAAGACACGAGCAATTTTTTCTAGGAAAGAAATATGGTCAACCCAGGTTCCTGATGTCAGCAGGTAGGGTTCCCTTGGGACTGTCAGGGCAGCACAAATTTGAGGTGGGGGCAGGTTAGGTTTGGGACATATCTTTAATCTTTTGGATTTTTTGGAGGTAGCCGGCCACTCAAGGCCACAGGCTCCTCGAGAAAAAGACCGCTCCTTTTCCCTGTAAGGAAAAGTTGCCGGTCCAGGTTGCTGATGTCTGCATGTAGAGTTCCCGTTGGACTGTCAAGGCAGCACAGTTTTGAGGTGGGGGCAGGTTGGGTCTGGGACATATCTTTAGTCGTTTGGAGTTTTTGGAGGCGGCCGGCCACTCAGGGACAAAGGCCCCTGCAGGAAGACACGAGCAATTTTTTCTAGGAAAGAAATATGGTCAGCCCAGATTCCTGATGTCAGCAGGTAGGGTTCCTTTGGGGCTGTCAGGGTAGCACAGGTTAGAGGTGGGGGCCGGTTGGGTCTGGGAAATATCTTTAATCATTTGGATTTTTTGGAAGGGTCCAGCCACTCAGGGAAAAAGTCCCTGCAGGAAAACACCGGACATTTTCACTGGGAAGGAAAAGTGTCCAGTCCAGGATCCTGCTGTCACTTTGAAGGGTTCCCTTGGGACTGTCAGGGCAGCACAGTTTAGAGGTGGGGGCCGGTTGGGTCTGGGACATATCCTTAATTGTTTGGATTTTTTGGAGGCGGCGGGCCACTCAAGGCCAAAGGCCCTTGGAGACAAACACCGGCCGTATTCCCTGTTAAGGAAAAGTTGCCAGCCCTGGTTGCTGATGTCAGTTTGTAGGGTTCCCTTTGGACTGTCAGGGCAGCACAGGTTTGAGGTGGGGGCATGTTGGGTCTGGGACATATCCTTCATCGCTTGGATTTTTTGGAGGCGGCGGGCCACTCAAGGCCAAAGGCTCCTCAAGCAAAAGACCACCCATTTTCCCTGTGAAAGAAAAGTTGCCAAGGCAGGTTCCTGATGTCAGTTTTAGGCTTCCCTTGGGACTGTCAGGGCAGCACAAACTTGAGGTGGGGGCAGGTTGGGTCTGAGACATATCTTTAATCGTTTGGATATTTTGGAGGCGGCCGGCCACTCTGGGACAAAGGTTCATGAAGACAAACACCAGCCCTTTTCCCTGTGAAGGAAAAGTTGCCAGCCCAGGTTCCTCTTGTCAATTTATAGGGTTCCTTTGGGACTGTCAGGGTAGCACAAGTTTCTGGTGGGGGCAGATTAAGTCTGGGACGTATCTATAATTGTTTGGATTTTTTGGAGGCATCCGGCTACTCAGGGACAAAAGCCCTTGGAGACAAACACCGGCCGTATTCCCTGTTAAGGAAAAGTTGCCAGCCCTTGTTGCTGATGTCAGCAGGTAGGGTTCCCTTGGGACTCTCAGGGCAGCACAAGTTTCTGGTGGGGGCAGATTAAGTCTGGGACATATCATTAATCGATTGGATTTTTTGGAGGCATCCGGCCGGTCAGGGACAAAGGCCCCTGCAGGAAGACACGAGCAATTTTTTCTAGGAAAGAAATATGGTCAACCCAGGTTCCTGATGTCAGCAGGTAGGGTTCCCTTGGGACTGTCAGGGCAGCACAAATTTGAGGTGGGGGCAGGTTAGGTTTGGGTCATATCTTTAATCTTTTGGATTTTTTGGAGGCAGCCGGCCACTCAAGGCCACAGGCTCCTCGAGAAAAAGACCGCTCCTTTTCCCTGTAAGGAAAAGTTGCCGGTCCAGGTTGCTGATGTCTGCATGTAGAGTTCCCGTTGGACTGTCAAGGCAGCACAGTTTTGAGGTGGGGGCAGGTTGGGTCTGGGACATATCTTTAGTCGTTTGGATTTTTTGGAGGCGTCCGGCCACTCAGGGACAAAGGCCCCTGCAGGAAGACACGAGCAATTTTTTCCAGGAAAGAAATATGGTCAGTCCAGATTCCTGATGTCAGCAGGTAGGGTTCCTTTGGGGCTGTCAGGGTAGCACAGGTTAGAGGTGGGGGCCGGTTGGGTCTGGGAAATATCTTTAATCATTTGGATTTTTTGGAAGGGTCCAGCCACTCAGGGACAAAGTCCCTGCAGGAAAACACCGGCCATTTTCGCTGGGAAGGAAAAGTGTCCAGTCCAGGATCCTGCTGTCACTTTGAAGGGTTCCCTTGGGACTGTCAGGGCAGCACAGGTTAGAGGTGGGGGCCGGTTGGGTCTGGGACATATCCTTAATTGTTTGGATTTTTTGGAGGCGGCGGGCCAGTCAAGGCCAAAGGCCCTTGGAGACAAACACCGGCCGTATTCCCTGTTAAGGAAAAGTTGCCAGCCCTGGTTGCTGATGTCAGTTTGTAGGGTTCCCTTTGGACTGTCAGGGCAGCACAGGTTTGAGGTGGGGGCATGTTGGGTCTGGGACATATCCTTCATCGTTTGGATTTTTTGGAGGCGGCGGGCCACTCAAGGCCAAAGGCTCCTCAAGCAAAAGACCACCCATTTTCCCTGTGAAGGAAAAGTTGCCAAGGCAGGTTCCTGATGTCAGTTTTAGGCTTCTCTTGGGACTGTCAGGGCAGCACAAACTTGAGGTGGGGGCAGGTTGGGTCTGGGACATATCTTTAATCGTTTGGATTTTTTGGAGGCATCCGGCTACTCAGGGACAAAAGCCCTTGGAGACAAACACCGGCCGTATTCCCTGTTAGGGAAAAGTTGCCAGCCCTGGTTGCTGATGTCAGAGTTTGTAGGGTTCCCTTTGGACTGTCAGGGCAGCACAGGTTTGAGGTGGGGGGTAGGTTTGGTCTGGGACTTATCTTTAATCGTTTGGATATTTTGGAGGCGGCCGGCCAATCAAGGCCAAAGGCCCTTGGAGACAAACAACGGCCGTATTCCCTGTTAAGGAAAAGTTGCCAGCCCTGGTTGCTGATGTCAGTTTGTAGGGTTGTCTTGAGACTGTCGGGGCAGCCCATATTTGAGGTGCGGGGCAGGTTGGGTCTGGGACATATCTTTAATCGTTTGGAGATTTTGGAGGCGACTGGCCACTCTGGGACCCAGGCTCCTGAAGACAAACACCGGCCCTTTTCCCTGTGAAGGAAAAGTTGCCAGCCCAGGTTCCTCTTGTCAGTTTATAGGGTTCCTTTGGGACTGTCAGGGCAGCACAAGTTTGTGGTGGGGGCAGATTAAGTCTGGGACATATCATTAATCGTTTGGATTTTTTGGAGGCATCCGGCTACTCAGGGACAAAGGCCCTTGGAGAAAAAACACCGGCCTTTTTCCCTGTTAAGGAAAAGTTGCCAGCCCTTGTTGCTGATGTCAGTTTGTAGGGTTCCATTGGGACTGTCAGGGCAGCACAGGTTTGAGGTGGGGGCAGGTTGGGTCTGGGACATATCTTTAATCATTTGGATTATTTGGAGGCGTCCGGCCACTCAGGGACAAAGGCCCCTGCAGGAAGACATGAGCAATTTTTTCTAGGAAAGAAATATGGTCAACCCAGGTTCCTGATGTCAGCAGGTAGGGTTCCCTTGGGACTGTCAGGGCAGCACAAATTTGGGGGTGGGGTGTAGGTTGGGTCTGGGACATATCTTTAATCGTTTGGATATTTTGGAGGCGGCCGGCCACTCTGGGACCCAGGCTCCTGAAGACAAACACCGGCCCTTTTCCCTTTGAACGAAATGTTGCTAGACCAGGTTCCTGATGTCAGTTAGTAGAGTTCTCTTGAGACTGTAGGGGCAGCACAGGTTTGAGGTGGGGGCAGGTTGGGTCTGGGACATATCTTTAATCATTTGGATTTTTTGGAGGCGTCCGGCCACTCAGGGACAAAGTCCCCTGGAGGGAGACACGAGCAATTTTTTCTAGGAAAGAAATATGGTCAACCCAGATTCCTGATGTCAGCAGGTAGGGATTCCTTGGGACTGTCAGGGCAGCACAGCATTGAGGTGGCGGCACATTAGGTCTGGGAAATATCTTTAATAGTTTGGATATTTTGGAGGCGGCCGGCCACTCAGGGACAAAGGCCCCTGCAGGAAGACACAAGCAATTTTTTCTTTGAAAGAAATATGGTCAGCCCAGATTCCTGATGTCAGCAGGTAGGGTTCCCTTGGGACTGTCAGGGCAGCACCGGTTTGATGTGGGGGCAGGTTGGGTCTGGGACATATCTTTAATCATTTGGATTTTTTGGAGGCGTCCGGCCACTCAGGGACAAAGGCCCCCTGCAGGAAGACACGAGCAATTTTTTCCAGGGAAAGAAATATGGTCAACCCAGGGTTCCTGATGTCAGCAGGTAGGGTTCCCTTGGGACTGTCAGGGCAGCACAAATTTGGGGTGGGGGGGTAGGTTGGGTCTGGGACATATCTTTAATCGTTTGGATATTTTGGAGGCGGCCGGCCACTCTGGGACCCAGGCTCCTGAAGACAAACACCGGCCCTTTTCCCTTTGAACGAAATTTTGCTAGACCAGGTTCCTGATGTCAGTTAGTAGAGTTTTCTTGAGACTGTCGGGGCAGCACAAATTTGAGGTTCGGGGCAGGTTGGGTCTGGGACATATCTTTAATCGTTTGGAGATTTTGGAGGCAGCCGGCCACTCTGGGACAAAGGTTCCTGAAGACAAACACCGGCCCTTTTCCCTGTGAAGGAAAAGTTGCCAGCCCAGGTTCCTCTTGTCAGTTTATAGGGTTCCTTTTAGACTGTCAGGGTAGCACAAGTTTGTGGTGGGGGCAGATTAAGTCTGGGACATATCATTAATCGTTTGGATTTTTTGGAGGCATCCGGCTACTCAGGGACAAAGGCCCTTGGAGACAAACACCGGCCGTATTCCCTGTTAAGGAAAAGTTGCCAGCCCTTGTTGCTGATGTCAGCAGGTAGGGTTCCCTTGGGACTCTCAGGGCAGCACAAGTTTCTGGTGGGGGGCAGGTTGGGTCTGGGACATATCTTTAGTCGTTTGGATTTTTTGGAGGCGTCCGGCCACTCAGGGACAAAGGCCCCTGCAGGAAGACACGAGCAATTTTTTCTAGGAAAGAAATATGGTCAACCCAGGTTCCTGATGTCAGCAGGTAGGGTTCCCTTGGGACTGTCAAGGCAGCACAAATTTGGGGTGGGGGCAGGGTTAGGTTTGGGACATATCTTTAATCTTTTGGATTTTTTGGAGGTAGCCGGCCACTCAAGGCCACAGGCTCCTCGAGAAAAAGACCGCTCCTTTTCCCTTTAAGGAAAAGTTGCCGGTCCAGGTTGCTGATGTCTGCATGTAGAGTTCCCGTTGGACTGTCAAGGCAGCACAGTTTTGAGGTGGGGGCAGGTTGGGTCTGGGACATATCTTTAGTCGTTTGGATTTTTTGGAGGCGTCCGGCCACTCAGGGACAAAGGCCCCTGCAGGAAGACACGAGCAATTTTTTTCCAGGAAAGAAATATGGTCAGTCCAGATTCCTGATGTCAGCAGGTAGGGTTCCTTTGGGGCTGTCAGGGTAGCACAGGTTAGAGGTGGGGGCCGGTTGGGTCTGGGAAATATCTTTAATCATTTGGATTTTTTGGAAGGGTCCAGCCACTCAGGGACAAAGTCCCTGCAGGAAAACACCGGCCATTTTCGCTGGGAAGGAAAAGTGTCCAGTCCAGGATCCTGCTGTCACTTTGAAGGGTTCCCTTGGGACTGTCAGGGCAGCACAGGTTAGAGGTGGGGGCCGGTTGGGTCTGGGACATATCCTTAATTGTTTGGATTTTTTGGAGGCGGCCGGCCAGTCAAGGCCAAAGGCCCTTGGAGACAAACACCGGCCGTATTGCGAAAAGTTGCCAGCCCTGGTTGCTGATGTCAGTTTGTAGGGTTCCCTTTGGACTTTCAGGGCAGCACAGGTTTGAGGTGGGGGCATGTTGGGTCTGGGACATATCCTTCATCGTTTGGATTTTTTGGAGGCGGCGGGCCACTCAAGGCCAAAGGCTCCTCAAGCAAAAGACCACCCATTTTCCCTGTGAAGGAAAAGTTGCCAAGGCAGGTTCCTGATGTCAGTTTTAGGCTTCCCTTGGGACTGTCAGGGCAGCACAAACTTGAGGTGGGGGCAGGTTGGGTCTGGGACATATCTTTAATCGTTTGGATATTTTGGAGGCGGCCGGCCACTCTGGGACAAAGGTTCATGAAGACAAACACCGGCCCTTTTCCCTGTGAAGGAAAAGTTGCCAGCCCAGGTTCCTCTTGTCAGTTTATAGGGTTCCTTTAGGACTGTCAGGGTAGCACAAGTTTGTGGTGGGGGCAGATTAAGTCTGGGACGTATCTATAATTGTTTGGATTTTTTGGAGGCATCCGGCTACTCAGGGACAAAAGCCCTTGGAGACAAACACCGGCCGTATTCCCTGTTAAGGAAAAGTTGCCAGCCCTTGTTGCTGATGTCAGTTTTTAGGGTTCCCTTGGGACTGTCAGGGCAGCACCGGTTTGAGGTGGGGGTAGGTTTGGTCTGGGATATATCTTTAATCGTTTTTATATTTTGGAGGCGGCCGGCCACTCTGGGACCCAGGCTCCTGAAGAGAAACACCGGCCCTTTTCCCTTTGAACGAAAAGTTGCTAGACCAGGTTCCTGATGTCAGTTAGTAGAGTTCTCTTGAGACTGTCGGGGCAGCACAAATTTGAGGTGCGGGGAAGGTTGGGTCTGGGACATATCTTTAATCGTTTGGAGATTTTGGAGGTGGCCGGCCACTCTGGGACAAAGGTTCCTGAAGACAAACACCGGCCCTTTTCCCTGTGAAGGAAAAGTTGCCAGCCCGGGTTCCTCTTGTCAGTTTATAGGGTTCCTTTGGGACTGTCAGGGTAGCACAAGTTTGTGGTGGGGGCAGGTTGGGTCTGGGACATATCATTAATCGATTGGATTTTTTGGAGGCATCCGGCTACTCAGGGACAAAGGCCCCTGCAGGAAGACACGAGCAATTTTTTCTAGGAAAGAAATATGGTCAACCCTGGTTCCTGATGTCAGCAGGTAGGGTTCCCTTGGGACTGTCAAGGCAGCACAAATTTGAGGTGGGGGCAGGTTAGGTTTGGGACATATCTTTAATCTTTTGGATTTTTTGGAGGCAGCCGGCCACTCAAGGCCACAGGCTCCTCGAGAAAAAGACCGCTCCTTTTCCCTGTAAGGAAAAGTTGCCGGTCCAGGTTGCTGATGTCTGCATGTAGAGTTCCCGTTGGACTGTCAAGGCAGCACAGTTTTGAGGTGGGGGCAGGTTGGGTCTGGGACATATCTTTAATCGTTTGGATTTTTTGGAGGCGGCCGGCCACTCAGGGACAAAGGCCCCTGCAGGAAGACACGAGCAATTTTTTCTAGGAAAGAAATATGGTCAGCCCAGATTCCTGATGTCAGCAGGTAGGGTTCCTTTGGGGCTGTCAGGGTAGCACAGGTTAGAGGTGGGGGCCGGTTGGGTCTGGGAAATATCTTTAATCATTTGGATTTTTTGGAAGGGTCCAGCCACTCAGGGACAAAGTCCCTGCAGGAAAACACCGGCCGTATTCCCTGTTAAGGAAAAGTTGCCAGCCCTGGTTGCTGATGTCAGTTTGTAGGGTTCCCTTTGGACTGTCAGGGCAGCACAGGTTTGAGGTGGGGGCATGTTGGGTCTGGGACATATCCTTCATCGTTTGGATTTTTTGGAGGCGGCGGGCCACTCAAGGCCAAAGGCTCCTCAAGCAAAAGACCACCCATTTTCCCTGTGAAGGAAAAGTTGCCAAGGCAGGTTCCTGATGTCAGTTTTAGGCTTCCCTTGGGACTGTCAGGGCAGCACAAACTTGAGGTGGGGGCAGGTTGGGTCTGGGACATATCTTTAATCGTTTGGATATTTTGGAGGCGGCCGGCCACTCTGGGACAAAGGTTCATGAAGACAAACACCGGCCCTTTTCCCTTTGAACGAAAAGTTGCCAGCCCAGGTTCCTCTTGTCAGTTTATAGGGTTCCTTTGGGACTGTCAGGGTAGCACAAGTTTGTGGTGGGGGCAGATTAAGTCTGGGACATATCTTTAATCGTTTGGATTTTTTGGAGGCATCTGGCTACTCAGGGACAAAAGCCCTTGGAGACAAACACCGGCCGTATTCCCTGTTAAGGAAAAGTTGCCAGCCCTTGTTGCTGATGTCAGTTTGTAGGGTTCCCTTTGGACTGTCAGGGCAGCACAGGTTTGAGGTGGGGGTAGGTTTGGTCTGGGACATATCTTTAATCGTTTGGATATTTTGGAGGCGGCCGGACACTCTGGGACAATGGTTCATGAAGACAAACACCGGCCCTTTTCCCTGTGAAGGAAAAGTTGCCAGCCCAGGTTCCTCTTGTCAGTTTATAGGGTTCATTTGGGACTGTCAGGGCAGCACAAGTTTGTGGTGGGGGCAGATTAAGTCTGGGACATATCATTAATCGTTTGGATTTTTTGGAGGCATCCGGCTACTCCAAGGGACATCCAAGGGACAAAGGCCCTTGGAGAAAAACACCGGCCCTTTTCCCTGTTAAGGAAAAGTTGCCAGCCCTTGTTGCTGATGTCAGTTTGTAGGGTTCCATTGGGACTCTCAGGGCAGCACAGGTTTGAGGTGGGGGCAGGTTGGGTCTGGGACATATCTTTAATCATTTGGATTTTTTGGAGGCGTCCGGCCACTCAGGGACAAAGGCCCCTGCAGGAAGACACGAGCAATTTTTTCTAGGAAAGAAATATGGTCAACCCAGGTTCCTGATGTCAGCAGGTAGGGTTCCCTTGGGACTGTCAGGGCAGCACAAATTTGTGGTGGGGGTAGGTTGGGTCTGGGACATATCTTTAATCGTTTGGATATTTTGGAGGCGGCTGGCCACTCTGGGACCCAGGCTCCTGAAGACAAACACCGGCCCTTTTCCCTTTGAACGAAATTTTGCTAGACCAGGTTCCTGATGTCAGTTAGTAGAGTTCTCTTGAGACTGTCGGGGCAGCACAGGTTTGAGGTGGGGGCAGGTTGGGTCTGGGACATATCTTTAATCATTTGGATTTTTTGGAGGCGTCCGGCCACTCAGGGACAAAGTCCCCTGGAGGAAGACACGAGCAATTTTTTCTAGGAAAGAAATATGGTCAACCCAGATTCCTGATGTCAGCAGGTAGGGATTCCTTGGGACTGTCAGGGCAGCACAGCATTGAGGTGGCGGCACATTAGGTCTGGGAAATATCTTTAATCGTTTGGATATTTTGGAGGCGGCCGGCCACTCAGGGACAAAGGCCCCTGCAGGAAGACACAAGCAATTTTTTCTTTGAAAGAAATATGGTCAGCCCAGATTCCTGATGTCAGCAGGTAGGGTTCCCTTGGGACTGTCAGGGCAGCACAGGTTTGATGTGGGGGCAGGTTGGGTCTGGGACATATCTTTAATCATTTGGATATTTTGGAGGCGTCCGGCCACTCAGGGACAAAGGCCCCTGCAGGAAGACACGAGAAATTTTTTCTAGGAAAGAAATATGGTCAACCAAGGTTCCTGATGTCAGCAGGTAGGGTTCCCTTGGGACTGTCAGGGCAGCACAAATTTGGGGTGGGGGTAGGTTGGGTCTGGGACATATCTTTAATCGTTTGGATATTTTGGAGGCGGCTGGCCACTCTGGGACCCAGGCTCCTGAAGACAAACACCGGCCCTTTTCCCTTTGAACGAAATTTTGCTAGACCAGGTTCCTGATGTCAGTTAGTAGAGTTCTCTTGAGACTGTCAGGGCAGCACAAATTTGAGGTTCGGGGCAGGTTGGGTCTGGGACATATCTTTAATCGTTTGGAGATTTTGGAGGCGGCCGGCCACTCTGGGACAAAGGTTCCTGAAGACAAACACCGGCCCTTTTCCCTGTGAAGGAAAAGTTGCCAGCCCAGGTTCCTCCCCTCAGTTTATAGGGTTCCTTTTAGACTGTCAGGGTAGCACAAGTTTGTGGTGGGGGCAGATTAAGTCTGGGACATATCATTAATCGTTTGGATTTTTTGGAGGCATCCGGCTACTCAGGGACAAAGGCCCTTGGAGACAAACACCGGCCGTATTCCCTGTTAAGGAAAAGTTGCCAGCCCTTGTTGCTGATGTCAGTTTGTAGGGTTCCCTTGGGACTCTCAGGGCAGCACAAGTTTCTGGTGGGGGCAGGTTGGGTCTGGGACATATCTTTAGTCGTTTGGATTTTTTGGAGGCGTCCGGCCACTCAGGGACAAAGGCCCCTGCAGGAAGACACGAGCAATTTTTTCTAGGAAAGAAATATGGTCAACCCTGGTTCCTGATGTCAGCAGGTAGGGTTCCCTTGGGACTGTCAAGGCAGCACAAATTTGAGGTGGGGGCAGGTTAGGTTTGGGACATATCTTTAATCGTTTGGATTTTTTGGAGGTAGCCGGCCACTCAAGGCCACAGGCTCCTCGAGAAAAAGACCGCTCCTTTTCCCTGTAAGGAAAAGTTGCCGGTCCAGGTTGCTGATGTCTGCATGTAGAGTTCCCGTTGGACTGTCAAGGCAGCACAGTTTTGAGGTGGGGGCAGGTTGGGTCTGGGACATATCTTTAATCGTTTGGATTTTTTGGAGGCGGCCGGCCACTCAGGGACAAAGGCCCCTGCAGGAAGACACGAGCAATTTTTTCTAGGAAAGAAATATGGTCAGCCCAGATTCCTGATGTCAGCAGGTAGGGTTCCTTTGGGGCTGTCAGGGTAGCAAAGGTTAGAGGTGGGGGCCGGTTGGGTCTGGGAAATATCTTTAATCGTTTGGATTTTTTGGAAGGGTCCAGCCACTCAGGGACAAAGTCCCTGCAGGAAAACACCGGACATTTTCACTGGGAAGGAAAAGTGTCCAGTCCAGGATCCTGCTGTCACTTTGAAGGGTTCCCTTATGACTGTCAGGGCAGCACAGGTTAGAGGTGGGGGCCGGTTGGGTCTGGGACATATCCTTAATCGTTTGGATTTTTTGGAGGCGGCCGGCCAGTCAAGGCCAAAGGCCCTTGGAGACAAACACCGGCCGTATTCCCTGTTAAGGAAAAGTTGCCAGCCCTGGTTGCTGATGTCAGTTTGTAGGGTTCCCTTTGGACTGTCAGGGCAGCACAGGTTTGAGGTGGGGGTAGGTTTGGTCTGGGACATATCTTTAATCGTTTGGATATTTTGGAGGCGGCCGGACACTCTGGGACAATGGTTCATGAAGACAAACACCGGCCCTTTTCCCTGTGAAGGAAAAGTTGCCAGCCCAGGTTCCTCTTGTCAGTTTATAGGGTTCATTTGGGACTGTCAGGGCAGCACAAGTTTGTGGTGGGGGCAGATTAAGTCTGGGACATATCATTAATCGTTTGGATTTTTTGGAGGCATCCGGCTACTCCAAGGGACATCCAAGGGACAAAGGCCCTTGGAGAAAAACACCGGCCCTTTTCCCTGTTAAGGAAAAGTTGCCAGCCCTTGTTGCTGATGTCAGTTTGTAGGGTTCCATTGGGACTCTCAGGGCAGCACAGGTTTGAGGTGGGGGCAGGTTGGGTCTGGGACATATCTTTAATCATTTGGATTTTTTGGAGGCGTCCGGCCACTCAGGGACAAAGGCCCCTGCAGGAAGACACGAGCAATTTTTTCTAGGAAAGAAATATGGTCAACCCAGGTTCCTGATGTCAGCAGGTAGGGTTCCCTTGGGACTGTCAGGGCAGCACAAATTTGTGGTGGGGGTAGGTTGGGTCTGGGACATATCTTTAATCGTTTGGATATTTTGGAGGCGGCCGGCCACTCTGGGACCCAGGCTCCTGAAGACAAACACCGGCCCTTTTCCCTTTGAACGAAATTTTGCTAGACCAGGTTCCTGATGTCAGTTAGTAGAGTTCTCTTGAGACTGTCGGGGCAGCACAGGTTTGAGGTGGGGGCAGGTTGGGTCTGGGACATATCTTTAATCATTTGGATTTTTTGGAGGCGTCCGGCCACTCAGGGACAAAGTCCCCTGGAGGAAGACACGAGCAATTTTTTCTAGGAAAGAAATATGGTCAACCCAGATTCCTGATGTCAGCAGGTAGGGATTCCTTGGGACTGTCAGGGCAGCACAGCATTGAGGTGGCGGCACATTAGGTCTGGGAAATATCTTTAATCGTTTGGATATTTTGGAGGCGGCCGGCCACTCAGGGACAAAGGCCCCTGCAGGAAGACACAAGCAATTTTTTCTTTGAAAGAAATATGGTCAGCCCAGATTCCTGATGTCAGCAGGTAGGGTTCCCTTGGGACTGTCAGGGCAGCACAGGTTTGATGTGGGGGCAGGTTGGGTCTGGGACATATCTTTAATCATTTGGATATTTTGGAGGCGTCCGGCCACTCAGGGACAAAGGCCCCTGCAGGAAGACACGAGAAATTTTTTCTAGGAAAGAAATATGGTCAACCAAGGTTCCTGATGTCAGCAGGTAGGGTTCCCTTGGGACTGTCAGGGCAGCACAAATTTGGGGTGGGGGTAGGTTGGGTCTGGGACATATCTTTAATCGTTTGGATATTTTGGAGGCGGCTGGCCACTCTGGGACCCAGGCTCCTGAAGACAAACACCGGCCCTTTTCCCTTTGAACGAAATTTTGCTAGACCAGGTTCCTGATGTCAGTTAGTAGAGTTCTCTTGAGACTGTCAGGGCAGCACAAATTTGAGGTTCGGGGCAGGTTGGGTCTGGGACATATCTTTAATCGTTTGGAGATTTTGGAGGCGGCCGGCCACTCTGGGACAAAGGTTCCTGAAGACAAACACCGGCCCTTTTCCCTGTGAAGGAAAAGTTGCCAGCCCAGGTTCCTCCCCTCAGTTTATAGGGTTCCTTTTAGACTGTCAGGGTAGCACAAGTTTGTGGTGGGGGCAGATTAAGTCTGGGACATATCATTAATCGTTTGGATTTTTTGGAGGCATCCGGCTACTCAGGGACAAAGGCCCTTGGAGACAAACACCGGCCGTATTCCCTGTTAAGGAAAAGTTGCCAGCCCTTGTTGCTGATGTCAGTTTGTAGGGTTCCCTTGGGACTCTCAGGGCAGCACAAGTTTCTGGTGGGGGCAGGTTGGGTCTGGGACATATCTTTAGTCGTTTGGATTTTTTGGAGGCGTCCGGCCACTCAGGGACAAAGGCCCCTGCAGGAAGACACGAGCAATTTTTTCTAGGAAAGAAATATGGTCAACCCTGGTTCCTGATGTCAGCAGGTAGGGTTCCCTTGGGACTGTCAAGGCAGCACAAATTTGAGGTGGGGGCAGGTTAGGTTTGGGACATATCTTTAATCGTTTGGATTTTTTGGAGGTAGCCGGCCACTCAAGGCCACAGGCTCCTCGAGAAAAAGACCGCTCCTTTTCCCTGTAAGGAAAAGTTGCCGGTCCAGGTTGCTGATGTCTGCATGTAGAGTTCCCGTTGGACTGTCAAGGCAGCACAGTTTTGAGGTGGGGGCAGGTTGGGTCTGGGACATATCTTTAATCGTTTGGATTTTTTGGAGGCGGCCGGCCACTCAGGGACAAAGGCCCCTGCAGGAAGACACGAGCAATTTTTTCTAGGAAAGAAATATGGTCAGCCCAGATTCCTGATGTCAGCAGGTAGGGTTCCTTTGGGGCTGTCAGGGTAGCAAAGGTTAGAGGTGGGGGCCGGTTGGGTCTGGGAAATATCTTTAATCGTTTGGATTTTTTGGAAGGGTCCAGCCACTCAGGGACAAAGTCCCTGCAGGAAAACACCGGACATTTTCACTGGGAAGGAAAAGTGTCCAGTCCAGGATCCTGCTGTCACTTTGAAGGGTTCCCTTATGACTGTCAGGGCAGCACAGGTTAGAGGTGGGGGCCGGTTGGGTCTGGGACATATCCTTAATCGTTTGGATTTTTTGGAGGCGGCCGGCCAGTCAAGGCCAAAGGCCCTTGGAGACAAACACCGGCCGTATTCCCTGTTAAGGAAAAGTTGCCAGCCCTGGTTGCTGATGTCAGTTTGTAGGGTTCCCTTTGGACTGTCAGGGCAGCACAGGTTTGAGGTGGGGGCATGTTGGGTCTGGGACATATCCTTCATCGTTTGGATTTTTTGGAGGCGGCGGGCCACTCAAGGCCAAAGGCTCCTCAAGAAAAAGACCACCCATTTTCCCTGTGAAGGAAAAGTTGCCAAGGCAGGTTCCTGATGTCAGTTTTAGGCTTCCCTTGGGACTGTCAGGGCAGCACAAACTTGAGGTGGGGGCAGGTTGGGTTTGGGACATATCTTTAATCGTTTGGATATTTTGGAGGCGTCCGGCCACTCAGGGACAAAGGCCCCTGCAGGAAGACACGAGCAATTTTTTCTAGGAAAGAAATATGGTCAACCCAGGTTCCTGATGTCAGCAGGTAGGGATCCCTTGGGACTGTCAGGGCAGCACAAATTTGTGGTGGGGGTAGGTTGGGTCTGGGACATATCTTTAATCGTTTGGATATTTTGGAGGCGGCCGGCCACTCTGGGACCCAGGCTCCTGAAGACAAACACCGGCCCTTTTCCCTTTGAACGAAATGTTGCTAGACCAGGTTCCTGATGTCAGTTAGTAGAGTTCTCTTGAGACTGTCGGGGCAGCACAGGTTTGAGGTGGGGGCAGGTTGGGTCTGGGACATATCTTTAATCATTTGGATTTTTTGGAGGCGTCCGGCCACTCAGGGACAAAGTCCCCTGGAGGAAGACACGAGCAATTTTTTCTAGGAAAGAAATATGGTCAACCCAGATTCCTGATGTCAGCAGGTAGGGATTCCTTGGGACTGTCAGGGCAGCACAGCATTGAGGTGGCGGCACATTAGGTCTGGGAAATATCTTTAATCGTTTGGATATTTTGGAGGCGGCCGGCCACTCAGGGACAAAGGCCCCTGCAGGAAGACACAAGCAATTTTTTCTTTGAAAGAAATATGGTCAGCCCAGATTCCTGATGTCAGCAGGTAGGGTTCCCTTGGGACTGTCAGGGCAGCACAGGTTTGATGTGGGGGCAGGTTGGGTCTGGGACATATCTTTAATCGTTTGGATATTTTGGAGGCGTCCGGCCACTCAGGGACAAAGGCCCCTGCAGGAAGACACGAGCAATTTTTTCTAGGAAAGAAATATGGTCAACCCAGGTTCCTGATGTCAGCAGGTAGGGATCCCTTGGGACTGTCAGGGCAGCACAAATTTGTGGTGGGGGTAGGTTGGGTCTGGGACATATCTTTAATCGTTTGGATATTTTGGAGGCGGCCGGCCACTCTGGGACCCAGGCTCCTGAAGACAAACACCGGCCCTTTTCCCTTTGAACGAAATGTTGCTAGACCAGGTTCCTGATGTCAGTTAGTAGAGTTCTCTTGAGACTGTCGGGGCAGCACAGGTTTGAGGTGGGGGCAGGTTGGGTCTGGGACATATCTTTAATCATTTGGATTTTTTGGAGGCGTCCGGCCACTCAGGGACAAAGTCCCCTGGAGGAAGACACGAGCAATTTTTTCTAGGAAAGAAATATGGTCAACCCAGATTCCTGATGTCAGCAGGTAGGGATTCCTTGGGACTGTCAGGGCAGCACAGCATTGAGGTGGCGGCACATTAGGTCTGGGAAATATCTTTAATCGTTTGGATATTTTGGAGGCGGCCGGCCACTCAGGGACAAAGGCCCCTGCAGGAAGACACAAGCAATTTTTTCTTTGAAAGAAATATGGTCAGCCCAGATTCCTGATGTCAGCAGGTAGGGTTCCCTTGGGACTGTCAGGGCAGCACAGGTTTGATGTGGGGGCAGGTTGGGTCTGGGACATATCTTTAATCATTTGGATTTTTTGGAGGCGTCCGGCCACTCAGGGACAAAGGCCCCTGCAGGAAGACACGAGCAATTTTTTCCAGGAAAGAAATATGGTCAACCCAGGTTCCTGATCTCAGCAGGTAGGGTTCCCTTGGGACTGTCAGGGCAGCACAAATTTCAGGTGGGGGCAGGTTAGGTTTGGGACATATCTTTAATCTTTTGGATTTTTTGGAGGCAGCCGGCCACTCAAGGCCACAGGCTCCTCGAGAAAAAGACCGCTCCTTTTCCCTGTAAGGAAAAGTTGCCGGTCCAGGTTGCTGATGTCTGCATGTAGAGTTCCCGTTGGACTGTCAAGGCAGCACAGTTTTGAGGTGGGGGCAGGTTAGGTTTGGGACATATCTTTAATCGTTTGGATTTTTTGGAGGTAGCCGGCCACTCAAGGCCACAGGCTCCTCGAGAAAAAGACCGCTCCTTTTCCCTGTAAGGAAAAGTTGCCGGTCCAGGTTGCTGATGTCTGCATGTAGAGTTCCCGTTGGACTGTCAAGGCAGCACAGTTTTGAGGTGGGGGCAGGTTGGGTCTGGGACATATCTTTAATCGTTTGGATTTTTTGGAGGCGGCCGGCCACTCAGGGACAAAGGCCCCTGCAGGAAGACACGAGCAATTTTTTCTAGGAAAGAAATATGGTCAGCCCAGATTCCTGATGTCAGCAGGTAGGGTTCCTTTGGGGCTGTCAGGGTAGCAAAGGTTAGAGGTGGGGGCCGGTTGGGTCTGGGAAATATCTTTAATCGTTTGGATTTTTTGGAAGGGTCCAGCCACTCAGGGACAAAGTCCCTGCAGGAAAACACCGGACATTTTCACTGGGAAGGAAAAGTGTCCAGTCCAGGATCCTGCTGTCACTTTGAAGGGTTCCCTTATGACTGTCAGGGCAGCACAGGTTAGAGGTGGGGGCCGGTTGGGTCTGGGACATATCCTTAATCGTTTGGATTTTTTGGAGGCGGCCGGCCAGTCAAGGCCAAAGGCCCTTGGAGACAAACACCGGCCGTATTCCCTGTTAAGGAAAAGTTGCCAGCCCTGGTTGCTGATGTCAGTTTGTAGGGTTCCCTTTGGACTGTCAGGGCAGCACAGGTTTGAGGTGGGGGTAGGTTTGGTCTGGGACATATCTTTAATCGTTTGGATATTTTGGAGGCGGCCGGACACTCTGGGACAATGGTTCATGAAGACAAACACCGGCCCTTTTCCCTGTGAAGGAAAAGTTGCCAGCCCAGGTTCCTCTTGTCAGTTTATAGGGTTCATTTGGGACTGTCAGGGCAGCACAAGTTTGTGGTGGGGGCAGATTAAGTCTGGGACATATCATTAATCGTTTGGATTTTTTGGAGGCATCCGGCTACTCCAAGGGACATCCAAGGGACAAAGGCCCTTGGAGAAAAACACCGGCCCTTTTCCCTGTTAAGGAAAAGTTGCCAGCCCTTGTTGCTGATGTCAGTTTGTAGGGTTCCATTGGGACTCTCAGGGCAGCACAGGTTTGAGGTGGGGGCAGGTTGGGTCTGGGACATATCTTTAATCATTTGGATTTTTTGGAGGCGTCCGGCCACTCAGGGACAAAGGCCCCTGCAGGAAGACACGAGCAATTTTTTCTAGGAAAGAAATATGGTCAACCCAGGTTCCTGATGTCAGCAGGTAGGGTTCCCTTGGGACTGTCAGGGCAGCACAAATTTGTGGTGGGGGTAGGTTGGGTCTGGGACATATCTTTAATCGTTTGGATATTTTGGAGGCGGCCGGCCACTCTGGGACCCAGGCTCCTGAAGACAAACACCGGCCCTTTTCCCTTTGAACGAAATTTTGCTAGACCAGGTTCCTGATGTCAGTTAGTAGAGTTCTCTTGAGACTGTCGGGGCAGCACAGGTTTGAGGTGGGGGCAGGTTGGGTCTGGGACATATCTTTAATCATTTGGATTTTTTGGAGGCGTCCGGCCACTCAGGGACAAAGTCCCCTGGAGGAAGACACGAGCAATTTTTTCTAGGAAAGAAATATGGTCAACCCAGATTCCTGATGTCAGCAGGTAGGGATTCCTTGGGACTGTCAGGGCAGCACAGCATTGAGGTGGCGGCACATTAGGTCTGGGAAATATCTTTAATCGTTTGGATATTTTGGAGGCGGCCGGCCACTCAGGGACAAAGGCCCCTGCAGGAAGACACAAGCAATTTTTTCTTTGAAAGAAATATGGTCAGCCCAGATTCCTGATGTCAGCAGGTAGGGTTCCCTTGGGACTGTCAGGGCAGCACAGGTTTGATGTGGGGGCAGGTTGGGTCTGGGACATATCTTTAATCATTTGGATATTTTGGAGGCGTCCGGCCACTCAGGGACAAAGGCCCCTGCAGGAAGACACGAGAAATTTTTTCTAGGAAAGAAATATGGTCAACCAAGGTTCCTGATGTCAGCAGGTAGGGTTCCCTTGGGACTGTCAGGGCAGCACAAATTTGGGGTGGGGGTAGGTTGGGTCTGGGACATATCTTTAATCGTTTGGATATTTTGGAGGCGGCTGGCCACTCTGGGACCCAGGCTCCTGAAGACAAACACCGGCCCTTTTCCCTTTGAACGAAATTTTGCTAGACCAGGTTCCTGATGTCAGTTAGTAGAGTTCTCTTGAGACTGTCAGGGCAGCACAAATTTGAGGTTCGGGGCAGGTTGGGTCTGGGACATATCTTTAATCGTTTGGAGATTTTGGAGGCGGCCGGCCACTCTGGGACAAAGGTTCCTGAAGACAAACACCGGCCCTTTTCCCTGTGAAGGAAAAGTTGCCAGCCCAGGTTCCTCCCCTCAGTTTATAGGGTTCCTTTTAGACTGTCAGGGTAGCACAAGTTTGTGGTGGGGGCAGATTAAGTCTGGGACATATCATTAATCGTTTGGATTTTTTGGAGGCATCCGGCTACTCAGGGACAAAGGCCCTTGGAGACAAACACCGGCCGTATTCCCTGTTAAGGAAAAGTTGCCAGCCCTTGTTGCTGATGTCAGTTTGTAGGGTTCCCTTGGGACTCTCAGGGCAGCACAAGTTTCTGGTGGGGGCAGGTTGGGTCTGGGACATATCTTTAGTCGTTTGGATTTTTTGGAGGCGTCCGGCCACTCAGGGACAAAGGCCCCTGCAGGAAGACACGAGCAATTTTTTCTAGGAAAGAAATATGGTCAACCCTGGTTCCTGATGTCAGCAGGTAGGGTTCCCTTGGGACTGTCAAGGCAGCACAAATTTGAGGTGGGGGCAGGTTAGGTTTGGGACATATCTTTAATCGTTTGGATTTTTTGGAGGTAGCCGGCCACTCAAGGCCACAGGCTCCTCGAGAAAAAGACCGCTCCTTTTCCCTGTAAGGAAAAGTTGCCGGTCCAGGTTGCTGATGTCTGCATGTAGAGTTCCCGTTGGACTGTCAAGGCAGCACAGTTTTGAGGTGGGGGCAGGTTGGGTCTGGGACATATCTTTAATCGTTTGGATTTTTTGGAGGCGGCCGGCCACTCAGGGACAAAGGCCCCTGCAGGAAGACACGAGCAATTTTTTCTAGGAAAGAAATATGGTCAGCCCAGATTCCTGATGTCAGCAGGTAGGGTTCCTTTGGGGCTGTCAGGGTAGCAAAGGTTAGAGGTGGGGGCCGGTTGGGTCTGGGAAATATCTTTAATCGTTTGGATTTTTTGGAAGGGTCCAGCCACTCAGGGACAAAGTCCCTGCAGGAAAACACCGGACATTTTCACTGGGAAGGAAAAGTGTCCAGTCCAGGATCCTGCTGTCACTTTGAAGGGTTCCCTTATGACTGTCAGGGCAGCACAGGTTAGAGGTGGGGGCCGGTTGGGTCTGGGACATATCCTTAATCGTTTGGATTTTTTGGAGGCGGCCGGCCAGTCAAGGCCAAAGGCCCTTGGAGACAAACACCGGCCGTATTCCCTGTTAAGGAAAAGTTGCCAGCCCTGGTTGCTGATGTCAGTTTGTAGGGTTCCCTTTGGACTGTCAGGGCAGCACAGGTTTGAGGTGGGGGCATGTTGGGTCTGGGACATATCCTTCATCGTTTGGATTTTTTGGAGGCGGCGGGCCACTCAAGGCCAAAGGCTCCTCAAGAAAAAGACCACCCATTTTCCCTGTGAAGGAAAAGTTGCCAAGGCAGGTTCCTGATGTCAGTTTTAGGCTTCCCTTGGGACTGTCAGGGCAGCACAAACTTGAGGTGGGGGCAGGTTGGGTTTGGGACATATCTTTAATCGTTTGGATATTTTGGAGGCGTCCGGCCACTCAGGGACAAAGGCCCCTGCAGGAAGACACGAGCAATTTTTTCTAGGAAAGAAATATGGTCAACCCAGGTTCCTGATGTCAGCAGGTAGGGATCCCTTGGGACTGTCAGGGCAGCACAAATTTGTGGTGGGGGTAGGTTGGGTCTGGGACATATCTTTAATCGTTTGGATATTTTGGAGGCGGCCGGCCACTCTGGGACCCAGGCTCCTGAAGACAAACACCGGCCCTTTTCCCTTTGAACGAAATGTTGCTAGACCAGGTTCCTGATGTCAGTTAGTAGAGTTCTCTTGAGACTGTCGGGGCAGCACAGGTTTGAGGTGGGGGCAGGTTGGGTCTGGGACATATCTTTAATCATTTGGATTTTTTGGAGGCGTCCGGCCACTCAGGGACAAAGGCCCCTGCAGGAAGACACGAGCAATTTTTTCTAGGAAAGAAATATGGTCAACCCAGATTCCTGATGTCAGCAGGTAGGGATTCCTTGGGACTGTCAGGGCAGCACAGCATTGAGGTGGCGGCACATTAGGTCTGGGAAATATCTTTAATCGTTTGGATATTTTGGAGGCGGCCGGCCACTCAGGGACAAAGGCCCCTGCAGGAAGACACAAGCAATTTTTTCTTTGAAAGAAATATGGTCAGCCCAGATTCCTGATGTCAGCAGGTAGGGTTCCCTTGGGACTGTCAGGGCAGCACAGGTTTGATGTGGGGGCAGGTTGGGTCTGGGACATATCTTTAATCATTTGGATTTTTTGGAGGCGTCCGGCCACTCAGGGACAAAGGCCCCTGCAGGAAGACACGAGCAATTTTTTCCAGGAAAGAAATATGGTCAACCCAGGTTCCTGATCTCAGCAGGTAGGGTTCCCTTGGGACTGTCAGGGCAGCACAAATTTCAGGTGGGGGCAGGTTAGGTTTGGGACATATCTTTAATCTTTTGGATTTTTTGGAGGCAGCCGGTCACTCAAGGCCACAGGCTCCTCGAGAAAAAGACCGCTCCTTTTCCCTGTAAGGAAAAGTTGCCGGTCCAGGTTGCTGATGTCTGCATGTAGAGTTCCCGTTGGACTGTCAAGGCAGCACAGTTTTGAGGTGGGGGCAGGTTGGGTCTGGGACATATCTTTAATCGTTTGGATTTTTTGGAGGCGGCCGGCCACTCAGGGACAAAGGCCCCTGCAGGAAGACACGAGCAATTTTTTCTAGGAAAGAAATATGGTCAGCCCAGATTCCTGATGTCAGCAGGTAGGGTTCCTTTGGGGCTGTCAGGGTAGCAAAGGTTAGAGGTGGGGGCCGGTTGGGTCTGGGAAATATCTTTAATCGTTTGGATTTTTTGGAAGGGTCCAGCCACTCAGGGACAAAGTCCCTGCAGGAAAACACCGGACATTTTCACTGGGAAGGAAAAGTGTCCAGTCCAGGATCCTGCTGTCACTTTGAAGGGTTCCCTTGGGACTGTCAGGGCAGCACAGGTTAGAGGTGGGGGCCGGTTGGGTCTGGGACATATCCTTAATCGTTTGGATTTTTTGGAGGCGGCCGGCCACTCAAGGCCAAAGGCCCTTGGAGACAAACACCGGCCGTATTCCCTGTTAAGGAAAAGTTGCCAGCCCTGGTTGCTGATGTCAGTTTGTAGGGTTCCCTTTGGACTGTCAGGGCAGCACAGGTTTGAGGTGGGGGCATGTTGGGTCTGGGACATATCCTTCATCGTTTGGATTTTTTGGAGGCGGCGGGCCACTCAAGGCCAAAGGCTCCTCAAGAAAAAGACCACCCATTTTCCCTGTGAAGGAAAAGTTGCCAAGGCAGGTTCCTGATGTCAGTTTTAGGCTTCCCTTGGGACTGTCAGGGCAGCACAAACTTGAGGTGGGGGCAGGTTGGGTTTGGGACATATCTTTAATCGTTTGGATATTTTGGAGGCGTCCGGCCACTCAGGGACAAAGGCCCCTGCAGGAAGACACGAGCAATTTTTTCTAGGAAAGAAATATGGTCAACCCAGGTTCCTGATGTCAGCAGGTAGGGATCCCTTGGGACTGTCAGGGCAGCACAAATTTGTGGTGGGGGTAGGTTGGGTCTGGGACATATCTTTAATCGTTTGGATATTTTGGAGGCGGCCGGCCACTCTGGGACCCAGGCTCCTGAAGACAAACACCGGCCCTTTTCCCTTTGAACGAAATGTTGCTAGACCAGGTTCCTGATGTCAGTTAGTAGAGTTCTCTTGAGACTGTCGGGGCAGCACAGGTTTGAGGTGGGGGCAGGTTGGGTCTGGGACATATCTTTAATCATTTGGATTTTTTGGAGGCGTCCGGCCACTCAGGGACAAAGTCCCCTGGAGGAAGACACGAGCAATTTTTTCTAGGAAAGAAATATGGTCAACCCAGATTCCTGATGTCAGCAGGTAGGGATTCCTTGGGACTGTCAGGGCAGCACAGCATTGAGGTGGCGGCACATTAGGTCTGGGAAATATCTTTAATCGTTTGGATATTTTGGAGGCGGCCGGCCACTCAGGGACAAAGGCCCCTGCAGGAAGACACAAGCAATTTTTTCTTTGAAAGAAATATGGTCAGCCCAGATTCCTGATGTCAGCAGGTAGGGTTCCCTTGGGACTGTCAGGGCAGCACAGGTTTGATGTGGGGGTAGGTTTGGTCTGGGACATATCTTTAATCATTTGGATTTTTTGGAGGCGTCCGGCCACTCAGGGACAAAGGCCCCTGCAGGAAGACACGAGCAATTTTTTCTAGGAAAGAAATATGGTCAACCCAGGTTCCTGATGTCAGCAGGTAGGGTTCCCTTGGGACTGTCGGGGCAGCACAAATTTGAGGTGGGGGCAGGTTAGGTTTGGGACATATCTTTAATCTTTTGGATTTTTTGGAGGCAGCCGGCCACTCAAGGCCACAGGCTCCTCGAGAAAAAGACCGCTCCTTTTCCCTGTAAGGAAAAGTTGCCGGTCCAGGTTGCTGATGTCTGCATGTAGAGTTCCCGTTGGACTGTCAAGGCAGCACAGTTTTGAGGTGGGGGCAGGTTGGGTCTGGGACATATCTTTAATCGTTTGGATTTTTTGGAGGCGGCCGGCCACTCAGGGACAAAGGCCCCTGCAGGAAGACACGAGCAATTTTTTCTAGGAAAGAAATATGGTCAGCCCAGATTCCTGATGTCAGCAGGTAGGGTTCCTTTGGGGCTGTCAGGGTAGCACAGGTTAGAGGTGGGGGCCGGTTGGGTCTGGGAAATATCTTTAATCATTTGGATTTTTTGGAAGGGTCCAGCCACTCAGGGACAAAGTCCCTGCAGGAAAACACCGGCCGTATTCCCTGTTAAGGAAAAGTTGCCAGCCCTGGTTGCTGATGTCAGTTTGTAGGGTTCCCTTTGGACTGTCAGGGCAGCACAGGTTTGAGGTGGGGGCATGTTGGGTCTGGGACATATCCTTCATCGTTTGGATTTTTTGGAGGCGGCGGGCCACTCAAGGCCAAAGGCTCCTCAAGCAAAAGACCACCCATTTTCCCTGTGAAGGAAAAGTTGCCAAGGCAGGTTCCTGATGTCAGTTTTAGGCTTCCCTTGGGACTGTCAGGGCAGCACAGGTTTGAGGTGGGGGCAGGTTGGGTCTGGGACATATCTTTAATCGTTTGGATATTTTGGAGGCGGCCGGCCACTCTGGGACAAAGGTTCATGAAGACAAACACCGGCCCTTTTCCCTTTGAACGAAAATTTGCCAGCCCAGGTTCCTCTTGTCAGTTTATAGGGTTCCTTTGGGACTGTCAGGGTAGCACAAGTTTGTGGTGGGGGCAGATTAAGTCTGGGACATATCTTTAATCGTTTGGATTTTTTGGAGGCATCTGGCTACTCAGGGACAAAAGCCCTTGGAGACAAACACCGGCCGTATTCCCTGTTAAGGAAAAGTTGCCAGCCCTGGTTGCTGATGTCAGTTTGTAGGGTTGTCTTGAGACTGTCAGGGCAGCACAGGTTTGAGGTTGGGGTAGGTTTGGTCTGGGACTTATCTTTAATCGTTTGGATATTTTGGAGGCGGCCGGCCACTCTGGGACAAAGGTTCATGAAGACAAACACCGGCCCTTTTCCCTGTGAAGGAAAAGTTGCCAGCCCAGGTTCCTCTTGTCAGTTTATAGGGTTCCTTTGGGACTGTCAGGGCAGCACAAGTTTGTGGTGGGGGCAGTTTAAGTCTGGGACATATCATTAATCGTTTGGATTTTTTGGAGGCATCCGGCTACTGCAAGGGACATCCAAGGGACAAAGGCCCTTGGAGAAAAACACCGGCCCTTTTCCCTGTTAAGGAAAAGTTGCCAGCCCTGGTTGCTGATGTCAGTTTGTAGGGTTCCATTGGGACTGTCAGGGCAGCACAGGTTTGAGGGGGGGGTAGGTTGGGTCTGGGACATATCTTTAATCATTTGGATTTTTTGGAGGCGGCCGGCCACTCAGGGACAAAGGCCCCTGCAGGAAGACACGAGCAATTTTTTCTAGGAAATAAATATGGTCAACCCAGGTTCCTGATGTCAGCAGGTAGGGTTCCCTTGGGACTGTCAGGGCAGCACAGCATTGAGGTGGCGGCACATTAGGTCTGGGAAATATCTTTAATCGTTTGGATATTTTGGAGGCGGCCGGCCACTCAGGGACAAAGGCCCCTGCAGGAAGACACAAGCAATTTTTTCTTTGAAAGAAATATGGTCAGCCCAGATTCCTGATGTCAGCAGGTAGGGTTCCCTTGGGACTGTCAGGGCAGCACAGGTTTGATGTGGGGGCAGGTTGGGTCTGGGACATATCTTTAATCATTTGGATTTTTTGGAGGCGTCCGGCCACTCAGGGACAAAGGCCCCTGCAGGAAGACAAGAGAAATTTTTTCTAGGAAAGAAATATGGTCAACCCAGGTTCCTGATGTCAGCAGGTAGGGTTCCCTTGGGACTGTCAGGGCAGCACAAATTTGGGGTGGGGGTAGGTTGGGTCTGGGACATATCTTTAATCGTTTGGATATTTTGGAGGCGGCCGGCCACTCTGGGACCCAGGCTCCTGAAGACAAACACCGGCCCTTTTCCCTTTGAACGAAATGTTGCTAGACCAGGTTCCTGATGTCAGTTAGTAGAGTTCTCTTGAGACTGTCGGGGCAGCACAGGTTTGAGGTGGGGGCAGGTTGGGTCTGGGACATATCTTTAATCATTTGGATTTTTTGGAGGCGTCCGGCCACTCAGGGACAAAGTCCCCTGGAGGAAGACACGAGCAATTTTTTCTAGGAAAGAAATATGGTCAACCCAGATTCCTGATGTCAGCAGGTAGGGATTCCTTGGGACTGTCAGGGCAGCACAGCATTGAGGTGGCGGCACATTAGGTCTGGGAAATATCTTTAATCGTTTGGATATTTTGGAGGCGGCCGGCCACTCAGGGACAAAGGCCCCTGCAGGAAGACACAAGCAATTTTTTCTTTGAAAGAAATATGGTCAGCCCAGATTCCTGATGTCAGCAGGTAGGGTTCCCTTGGGACTGTCAGGGCAGCACAGGTTTGATGTGGGGGCAGGTTGGGTCTGGGACATATCTTTAATCATTTGGATTTTTTGGAGGCGTCCGGCCACTCAGGGACAAAGGCCCCTGCAGGAAGACACGAGCAATTTTTTCCAGGAAAGAAATATGGTCAACCCAGGTTCCTGATCTCAGCAGGTAGGGTTCCCTTGGGACTGTCAGGGCAGCACAAATTTCAGGTGGGGGCAGGTTAGGTTTGGGACATATCTTTAATCTTTTGGATTTTTTGGAGGCAGCCGGTCACTCAAGGCCACAGGCTCCTCGAGAAAAAGACCGCTCCTTTTCCCTGTAAGGAAAAGTTGCCGGTCCAGGTTGCTGATGTCTGCATGTAGAGTTCCCGTTGGACTGTCAAGGCAGCACAGTTTTGAGGTGGGGGCAGGTTGGGTCTGGGACATATCTTTAATCGTTTGGATTTTTTGGAGGCGGCCGGCCACTCAGGGACAAAGGCCCCTGCAGGAAGACACGAGCAATTTTTTCTAGGAAAGAAATATGGTCAGCCCAGATTCCTGATGTCAGCAGGTAGGGTTCCTTTGGGGCTGTCAGGGTAGCAAAGGTTAGAGGTGGGGGCCGGTTGGGTCTGGGAAATATCTTTAATCGTTTGGATTTTTTGGAAGGGTCCAGCCACTCAGGGACAAAGTCCCTGCAGGAAAACACCGGACATTTTCACTGGGAAGGAAAAGTGTCCAGTCCAGGATCCTGCTGTCACTTTGAAGGGTTCCCTTGGGACTGTCAGGGCAGCACAGGTTAGAGGTGGGGGCCGGTTGGGTCTGGGACATATCCTTAATCGTTTGGATTTTTTGGAGGCGGCCGGCCACTCAAGGCCAAAGGCCCTTGGAGACAAACACCGGCCGTATTCCCTGTTAAGGAAAAGTTGCCAGCCCTGGTTGCTGATGTCAGTTTGTAGGGTTCCCTTTGGACTGTCAGGGCAGCACAGGTTTGAGGTGGGGGCATGTTGGGTCTGGGACATATCCTTCATCGTTTGGATTTTTTGGAGGCGGCGGGCCACTCAAGGCCAAAGGCTCCTCAAGAAAAAGACCACCCATTTTCCCTGTGAAGGAAAAGTTGCCAAGGCAGGTTCCTGATGTCAGTTTTAGGCTTCCCTTGGGACTGTCAGGGCAGCACAAACTTGAGGTGGGGGCAGGTTGGGTTTGGGACATATCTTTAATCGTTTGGATATTTTGGAGGCGTCCGGCCACTCAGGGACAAAGGCCCCTGCAGGAAGACACGAGCAATTTTTTCTAGGAAAGAAATATGGTCAACCCAGGTTCCTGATGTCAGCAGGTAGGGATCCCTTGGGACTGTCAGGGCAGCACAAATTTGTGGTGGGGGTAGGTTGGGTCTGGGACATATCTTTAATCGTTTGGATATTTTGGAGGCGGCCGGCCACTCTGGGACCCAGGCTCCTGAAGACAAACACCGGCCCTTTTCCCTTTGAACGAAATGTTGCTAGACCAGGTTCCTGATGTCAGTTAGTAGAGTTCTCTTGAGACTGTCGGGGCAGCACAGGTTTGAGGTGGGGGCAGGTTGGGTCTGGGACATATCTTTAATCATTTGGATTTTTTGGAGGCGTCCGGCCACTCAGGGACAAAGTCCCCTGGAGGAAGACACGAGCAATTTTTTCTAGGAAAGAAATATGGTCAACCCAGATTCCTGATGTCAGCAGGTAGGGATTCCTTGGGACTGTCAGGGCAGCACAGCATTGAGGTGGCGGCACATTAGGTCTGGGAAATATCTTTAATCGTTTGGATATTTTGGAGGCGGCCGGCCACTCAGGGACAAAGGCCCCTGCAGGAAGACACAAGCAATTTTTTCTTTGAAAGAAATATGGTCAGCCCAGATTCCTGATGTCAGCAGGTAGGGTTCCCTTGGGACTGTCAGGGCAGCACAGGTTTGATGTGGGGGTAGGTTTGGTCTGGGACATATCTTTAATCATTTGGATTTTTTGGAGGCGTCCGGCCACTCAGGGACAAAGGCCCCTGCAGGAAGACACGAGCAATTTTTTCTAGGAAAGAAATATGGTCAACCCAGGTTCCTGATGTCAGCAGGTAGGGTTCCCTTGGGACTGTCGGGGCAGCACAAATTTGAGGTGGGGGCAGGTTAGGTTTGGGACATATCTTTAATCTTTTGGATTTTTTGGAGGCAGCCGGCCACTCAAGGCCACAGGCTCCTCGAGAAAAAGACCGCTCCTTTTCCCTGTAAGGAAAAGTTGCCGGTCCAGGTTGCTGATGTCTGCATGTAGAGTTCCCGTTGGACTGTCAAGGCAGCACAGTTTTGAGGTGGGGGCAGGTTGGGTCTGGGACATATCTTTAATCGTTTGGATTTTTTGGAGGCGGCCGGCCACTCAGGGACAAAGGCCCCTGCAGGAAGACACGAGCAATTTTTTCTAGGAAAGAAATATGGTCAGCCCAGATTCCTGATGTCAGCAGGTAGGGTTCCTTTGGGGCTGTCAGGGTAGCACAGGTTAGAGGTGGGGGCCGGTTGGGTCTGGGAAATATCTTTAATCATTTGGATTTTTTGGAAGGGTCCAGCCACTCAGGGACAAAGTCCCTGCAGGAAAACACCGGCCGTATTCCCTGTTAAGGAAAAGTTGCCAGCCCTGGTTGCTGATGTCAGTTTGTAGGGTTCCCTTTGGACTGTCAGGGCAGCACAGGTTTGAGGTGGGGGCATGTTGGGTCTGGGACATATCCTTCATCGTTTGGATTTTTTGGAGGCGGCGGGCCACTCAAGGCCAAAGGCTCCTCAAGCAAAAGACCACCCATTTTCCCTGTGAAGGAAAAGTTGCCAAGGCAGGTTCCTGATGTCAGTTTTAGGCTTCCCTTGGGACTGTCAGGGCAGCACAGGTTTGAGGTGGGGGCAGGTTGGGTCTGGGACATATCTTTAATCGTTTGGATATTTTGGAGGCGGCCGGCCACTCTGGGACAAAGGTTCATGAAGACAAACACCGGCCCTTTTCCCTTTGAACGAAAATTTGCCAGCCCAGGTTCCTCTTGTCAGTTTATAGGGTTCCTTTGGGACTGTCAGGGTAGCACAAGTTTGTGGTGGGGGCAGATTAAGTCTGGGACATATCTTTAATCGTTTGGATTTTTTGGAGGCATCTGGCTACTCAGGGACAAAAGCCCTTGGAGACAAACACCGGCCGTATTCCCTGTTAAGGAAAAGTTGCCAGCCCTGGTTGCTGATGTCAGTTTGTAGGGTTGTCTTGAGACTGTCAGGGCAGCACAGGTTTGAGGTTGGGGTAGGTTTGGTCTGGGACTTATCTTTAATCGTTTGGATATTTTGGAGGCGGCCGGCCACTCTGGGACAAAGGTTCATGAAGACAAACACCGGCCCTTTTCCCTGTGAAGGAAAAGTTGCCAGCCCAGGTTCCTCTTGTCAGTTTATAGGGTTCCTTTGGGACTGTCAGGGCAGCACAAGTTTGTGGTGGGGGCAGTTTAAGTCTGGGACATATCATTAATCGTTTGGATTTTTTGGAGGCATCCGGCTACTGCAAGGGACATCCAAGGGACAAAGGCCCTTGGAGAAAAACACCGGCCCTTTTCCCTGTTAAGGAAAAGTTGCCAGCCCTGGTTGCTGATGTCAGTTTGTAGGGTTCCATTGGGACTGTCAGGGCAGCACAGGTTTGAGGGGGGGGTAGGTTGGGTCTGGGACATATCTTTAATCATTTGGATTTTTTGGAGGCGGCCGGCCACTCAGGGACAAAGGCCCCTGCAGGAAGACACGAGCAATTTTTTCTAGGAAATAAATATGGTCAACCCAGGTTCCTGATGTCAGCAGGTAGGGTTCCCTTGGGACTGTCAGGGCAGCACAGCATTGAGGTGGCGGCACATTAGGTCTGGGAAATATCTTTAATCGTTTGGATATTTTGGAGGCGGCCGGCCACTCAGGGACAAAGGCCCCTGCAGGAAGACACAAGCAATTTTTTCTTTGAAAGAAATATGGTCAGCCCAGATTCCTGATGTCAGCAGGTAGGGTTCCCTTGGGACTGTCAGGGCAGCACAGGTTTGATGTGGGGGCAGGTTGGGTCTGGGACATATCTTTAATCATTTGGATTTTTTGGAGGCGTCCGGCCACTCAGGGACAAAGGCCCCTGCAGGAAGACAAGAGAAATTTTTTCTAGGAAAGAAATATGGTCAACCCAGGTTCCTGATGTCAGCAGGTAGGGTTCCCTTGGGACTGTCAGGGCAGCACAAATTTGGGGTGGGGGTAGGTTGGGTCTGGGACATATCTTTAATCGTTTGGATATTTTGGAGGCGGCCGGCCACTCTGGGACCCAGGCTCCTGAAGACAAACACCGGCCCTTTTCCCTTTGATTGAAATGTTGCTAGACCAGGTTCCTGATGTCAGTTAGTAGAGTTCTCTTGAGACTGTTGGGGCAGCACAAATTTGAGGTGGGGGCAGGTTGGGTCTGGGACATATCTTTAATCGTTTGGAGATTTTGGAGGTGGCCGGCCACTCTGGGACAAAGGTTCCTGGAGACAAACACCGGCCCTTTTCCCTGTGAAGGAAAAGTTGCCAGCCCGGGTTCCTCTTGTCAGTTTATAGGGTTCCTTTGGGACTGTCAGGGCAGCACAAGTTTGTGGTGGGGGCAGATTAAGTCTGGGACATATCATTAATCGATTGGATTTTTTGGAGGCATCCGGCCAGTCAGGGACAAAGGCCCTTGCAGGAAGACACGAGCAATTTTTTCTAGGAAAGAAATATGGTCAACCCAGGTTCCTGATGTCAGCAGGTAGGGTTCCCTTGGGACTGTCAGGGCAGCACAAATTTGAGGTGGGGGCAGGTTAGGTTTGGGACATATCTTTAATCTTTTGGATTTTTTGGAGGCAGCCGGCCACTCAAGGCCACAGGCTCCTCGAGAAAAAGACCGCTCCTTTTCCCTGTAAGGAAAAGTTGCCGGTCCAGGTTGCTGATGTCTGCATGTAGAGTTCCCGTTGGACTGTCAAGGCAGCACAGTTTTGAGGTGGGGGCAGGTTGGGTCTGGGACATATCTTTAATCGTTTGGATTTTTTGGAGGCGGCCGGCCACTCAGGGACAAAGGCCCCTGCAGGAAGACACGAGCAATTTTTTCTAGGAAAGAAATATGGTCAGCCCAGATTCCTGATGTCAGCAGGTAGGGTTCCTTTGGGGCTGTCAGGGTAGCAAAGGTTAGAGGTGGGGGGCCGGTTGGGTCTGGGAAATATCTTTAATCATTTGGATTTTTTGGAAGGGTCCAGCCACTCAGGGACAAAGTCCCTGCAGGAAAACACCGGCCATTTTCGCTGGGAAGGAAAAGTGTCCAGTCCAGGATCCTGCTGTCACTTTGAAGGGTTCCCTTGGGACTGTCAGGGCAGCACAGGTTAGAGGTGGGGGCCGGTTAGGTCTGGGACATATCCTTAATTGTTTGGATTTTTTGGAGGCGGCGGGCCAGTCAAGGCCAAAGGCCCTTGGAGACAAACACCGGCCGTATTCCCTGTTAAGGAAAAGTTGCCAGCCCTGGTTGCTGATGTCAGTTTGTAGGGTTCCATTGGGACTGTCAGGGCAGCACAGGTTTGAGGTGGGGGTAGGTTGGGTCTGGGACATATCTTTAATCATTTGGATTTTTTGGAGGCGTCCGGCCACTCAGGGACAAAGGCCCCTGCAGGAAGACACGAGCAATTTTTTCTAGGAAAGAAATATGGTCAACCCAGGTTCCTGATGTCAGCAGGTAGGGTTCCCTTGGGACTGTCAGGGCAGCACAGCATTGAGGTGGCGGCACATTAGGTCTGGGAAATATCTTTAATCGTTTGGATATTTTGGAGGCGGCCGGCCACTCAGGGACAAAGGCCCCTGCAGGAAGACACAAGCAATTTTTTCTTTGAAAGAAATATGGTCAGCCCAGATTCCTGATGTCAGCAGGTAGGGTTCCCTTGGGACTGTCAGGGCAGCACAGGTTTGATGTGGGGGCAGGTTGGGTCTGGGACATATCTTTAATCATTTGGATTTTTTGGAGGCGTCCGGCCACTCAGGGACAAAGGCCCCTGCAGGAAGACACGAGAAATTTTTTCTAGGAAAGAAATATGGTCAACCCAGGTTCCTGATGTCAGCAGGTAGGGTTCCCTTGGGACTGTCAGGGCAGCACAAATTTGGGGTGGGGGTAGGTTGGGTCTGGGACATATCTTTAATCGTTTGGATATTTTGGAGGCGGCCGGCCACTCTGGGACCCAGGCTCCTGAAGACAAACACCGGCCCTTTTCCCTTTGAACGAAATGTTGCTAGACCAGGTTCCTGATGTCAGTTAGTAGAGTTCTCTTGAGACTGTTGGGGCAGCACAAATTTGAGGTGGGGGCAGGTTGGGTCTGGGACATATCTTTAATCGTTTGGAGATTTTGGAGGTGGCCGGCCACTCTGGGACAAAGGTTCCTGAAGACAAACACCGGCCCTTTTCCCTGTGAAGGAAAAGTTGCCAGCCCGGGTTCCTCTTGTCAGTTTATAGGGTTCCTTTGGGACTGTCAGGGCAGCACAAGTTTGTGGTGGGGGCAGATTAAGTCTGGGACATATCATTAATCGTTTGGATTTTTTGGAGGCATCCGGCCAGTCAGGGACAAAGGCCCTTGCAGGAAGACACGAGCAATTTTTTCTAGGAAAGAAATATGGTCAACCCAGGTTCCTGATGTCAGCAGGTAGGGTTCCCTTGGGACTGTCAGGGCAGCACAAATTTGAGGTGGGGGCAGGTTAGGTTTGGGACATATCTTTAATCTTTTGGATTTTTTGGAGGCAGCCGGCCACTCAAGGCCACAGGCTCCTCGAGAAAAAGACCGCTCCTTTTCCCTGTAAGGAAAAGTTGCCGGTCCAGGTTGCTGATGTCTGCATGTAGAGTTCCCGTTGGACTGTCAAGGCAGCACAGTTTTGAGGTGGGGGCAGGTTGGGTCTGGGACATATCTTTAATCGTTTGGATTTTTTGGAGGCGGCCGGCCACTCAGGGACAAAGGCCCCTGCAGGAAGACACGAGCAATTTTTTCTAGGAAAGAAATATGGTCAGCCCAGATTCCTGATGTCAGCAGGTAGGGTTCCTTTGGGGCTGTCAGGGTAGCAAAGGTTAGAGGTGGGGGCCGGTTGGGTCTGGGAAATATCTTTAATCATTTGGATTTTTTGGAAGGGTCCAGCCACTCAGGGACAAAGTCCCTGCAGGAAAACACCGGCCATTTTCGCTGGGAAGGAAAAGTGTCCAGTCCAGGATCCTGCTGTCACTTTGAAGGGTTCCCTTGGGACTGTCAGGGCAGCACAGGTTAGAGGTGGGGGCCGGTTGGGTCTGGGACATATCCTTAATTGTTTGGATTTTTTGGAGGCGGCGGGCCAGTCAAGGCCAAAGGCCCTTGGAGACAAACACCGGCCGTATTCCCTGTTAAGGAAAAGTTGCCAGCCCTGGTTGCTGATGTCAGTTTGTAGGGTTCCCTTTGGACTGTCAGGGCAGCACAGGTTTGAGGTGGGGGCATGTTGGGTCTGGGACATATCCTTCATCGTTTGGATTTTTTGGAGGCGGCGGGCCACTCAAGGCCAAAGGCTCCTCAAGCAAAAGACCACCCATTTTCCCTGTGAAGGAAAAGTTGCCAAGGCAGGTTCCTGATGTCAGTTTTAGGCTTCCTTTGGGACTGTCAGGGTAGCACAAGTTTCTGGTGGGGGCAGATTAGGTCTGGGACATATCCTTAATCGTTTGGATTTTTTGGAGGCGGCCGGCCAGTCAAGGCCAAAGGCCCTTGGAGACAAACACCGGCCGTATTCCCTGTTAAGGAAAAGTTGCCAGCCCTGGTTGCTGATGTCAGTTTGTAGGGTTCCCTTTGGACTGTCAGGGCAGCACAGGTTTGAGGTGGGGGCATGTTGGGTCTGGGACATATCCTTCATCGTTTGGATTTTTTGGAGGCGGCGGGCCACTCAAGGCCAAAGGCTCCTCAAGCAAAAGACCACCCATTTTCCCTGTGAAGGAAAAGTTGCCAAGGCAGGTTCCTGATGTCAGTTTTAGGCTTCCTTTGGGACTGTCAGGGTAGCACAAGTTTCTGGTGGGGGCAGATTAGGTCTGGGACATATCCTTAATCGTTTGGATTTTTTGGGAGG
>NW_027100148.1:0-2500 GCF_031753505.1 Anomalospiza imberbis
GGGTAGACCTGTTGTCCCCGGGGTAGACCTGCTGTCCGCGGGGTAGACCTGCTGTCCCCGGGGTAGACCTGCTGTCCGCGGGGTAGACCTGCTGTCCGCGGGGTAGACCTGCTGTCCGCGGGGTAGACCTGCTGTCCCCGGGGTAGACCTGCTGTCCCCGGGGTAGACCTGCTGTCCGCGAGGTAGACCTGCTGTCCGCGGGGTAGACCTGCTGTCCGCGGGGTAGACCTGCTGTCCGCGGGGTAGACCTGCTGTCCGCGGGGTAGACCGGTTGTCCGCGGGGTAGACCTGCTGTCCGCGGGGTAGACCTGCTGTCCCCGGGGTAGACCTGCTGTCCGCGGGGTAGACCTGCTGTCCGCGGGGTAGACCGGTTGTCCGCGGGGTAGACCTGCTGTCCGCGGGGTAGACCTGCTGTCCGCGGGGTAGACCTGCTGTCCGCGGGGTAGACCTGCTGTCCGCGGGGTAGACCTGCTGTCCGCGGGGTAGACCGGTTGTCCGCGGGGTAGACCTGCTGTCCGCGGGGTAGACCTGCTGTCCGCGGGGTAGACCGGTTGTCCGCGGGGTAGACCTGCTGTCCGCGGGGTAGACCCGCTGTCCGCGAGGTAGACCCGCTGTCCGCGGGGTAGACCCGCTGTCCGCGGGGTAGACCTGCTGTCCCCGGGGCAGACCCGCTGTCCCCGGGGCAGACCTGCTGTCCCCGGGGTAGACCTGTTGTCCGCCGCCCACCGCCCGCCGCCCGGGCGCCGCGCCGAGCCCGGCGGCCCCGGAGCCGGGCTAGACCTGCTGTCCGCCGCCCGGTTTTGGGGTTTTGGGGGTTTATTCCTTCCCGCCCCCCCCCCGCCCCAATCCCGTTTCTTTTCTCCTTTCTTTGAAAGAACGACTCTCCTATTTGTTTGGTACAAGAAGAAACCCGTCCGGAAGAGAAATTTTCTTGGCAAATCTTATTTCGTTTTTCTCTAGTATCCAGAGCACCCCCAGACCGAGCTGACGGGCCGCCTGCGCCCTGTGCAAGCGGGAAAGCGGGCGGCCGCTTTTGGGCCGGTTCTTTCACGGTCCGCAGAGACCCTCCAGGCCCGGCAGGGGTCTGGGGGGCCCCGGGGGCTCGGAGCCGAGGCGCCCGGGGCCGGGACGAAGCCGCCGGCCCCTGGCCCTCGTTCCCACAGACAGAGAGAGAGAGAGAGAGAGAGAGACAGACACAGTGACACACACGCCCACTCCACACACTCGCACTCCGCCGCCACCCCCTCGGACACCGCACCCACCACCCGCGCCGCTCCCTCCCTCCCGGATGCGCGGGCCGCCCGCCTTACACGAGCTTGCAGGCCGGGACAGGGCCAGGCGGGGGGGGGGCATCGGTTGGAGGAACACAGGTCTACCCCGGCACGCGGCGGCCGGAGGCTAAGTCGGAGCCGAGATACCAGGTCTACGAAGGGGCCGGGCGAAGGTAAGCCACGACGGGGCCGAGACAACAGGTCTACCCACGGTCCCGGAGCCGGGAGACCGAGGCCGGCCGGGCACAACAGGTCTAGCCACGGTCCCGGCGCCCGGAGGCCGAGGCCGGCCGGGCACAACAGGTCTAGCCACGGTCCCGGCGCCCGGAGGCCGAGGCCGGCCGGGGGACACAGGTCTACCCACGGTCCCGGCGCCCGGAGGCCGAGGCCCGCCGGGGACAACAGGTCTAGCCACGGTCCCGGCGGCCGGAGGCCGAGGCCGGCCGGGGAGCACAGGTCTACCCACGGTCCGGTCGGCCGGAGGCCGAGGCCGGCCGGGGAGAACAGGTCTACCCACGGTCCCGGAGACCGAGGCCGTCCGGGGAGAACAGGTCTACCCACGGTCCGGTCGGCCGGGGACATCAGGTCTACCCACGGTCCCGGAGACCGAGGCCGGCCGGGTACAACAGGTCTACCCAGGGTCCGGTCGGCCGGGGACAACAGGTCTACCCACGGTCCGGTCGGCCGGGGACAACAGGTCTACCCACGACCTGGTCGGCCGGGGACAACAGGTCTACCCACGACCTGGTCGGCCGGGGACATCAGGTCTACCCACGGTCCGGTCGGCCGGGGACAACAGGTCTACCCACGGTCCGGTCGGCCGGGGACAACAGGTCTACCCACGACCTGGTCGGCCGGGGACATCAGGTCTACCCACGGTCCCGGAGACCAAGGCCGGCCGGGGACAACAGGTCTACCCACGACCTGGTCGGCCGGGGACATCAGGTCTACCCACGGTCCCGGAGACCGAGGCCGGCCGGGGACAACAGGTCTACCCACGACCTGGTCGGCCGGGGACATCAGGTCTACCCACGGTCCCGGAGACCAAGGCCGGCCGGGGACAACAGGTCTACCCACGACCTGGTCGGCCGGGGACATCAGGTCTACCCACGGTCCCGGAGACCAAGGCCGGCCGGGGACAACAGGTCTACCCACGACCTGGTCGGCCGGGGACATCAGGTCTACCCACGGTCCCGGAGACCGAGGCCGGCCGGGGACAACAGGTCTAC
>NW_027100148.1:15000-20000 GCF_031753505.1 Anomalospiza imberbis
GACGTGCTAGAGGAGACAGCGACCCGACGAGGCGGGCGCGGCCCGGACACCGAGGCCCCTCGCAGCCGGGGCGGCTCGCTCGGCAGCAGGCGGCGGAACGGCAAAAGGAGCGCCGTGGGGTCCGCGCGCGCGGATCGGGCTTTTTTTTCACCCGCGGGTCCGCACCCCCCCAACATCGGTTCATTCCTTCGGCCCTCTTGGCTTTTTTTTTCTCTCGCTCTCGTTTTCTCTCTCTCTCTGTGCATCTCTCAAAGCTCTCGCGGCTCAGCTCCAGCCGCACCGCCGCCCGGCGCTGCTCGCGGCCGGCACCCGCGGGCGCTGCCCGGGACCGAGGCCAGCAACCGGCACGCCTCGCGTGTTTTCGGAAGGACACCTTGGCAAACTGGCGGGGCCACGCGGCCGTCACACAGCCAGGGACGGTCAAGACGCCCTCCCCCCGGCAGCGGGAGGGGCGACACCTCGCCTGCGACGGGAAGCGAAGCGGAAAGGAGACCGCCCGGCCCGAGCACCGGACCCCGCCGTAGGCTTCCCCATGACAGAGAAGCCCCGGAAGAGCCCGGCCGGCCGGGGGCCCTCTCCGACGCGACCCGAAAAGCCACATCGATCGGACAAGGAGGCGGCGGCTGCGGAGAAGAGGAGGGCAAAGCAGCCGCCGAAACGCTGACCAGGGCCCCGACGGCCACGCCGGCCCTGGGACAGCCGCCCGAGGATCGGGCGCGGCAGAGGAGCGTAAGGAGGGGGGGGGGTGCCGCCACCCGCCCGCGGACAACACTTCTCTCGGCCAGGCAACGGCGGGGCGGGACCGCCGGGCTAGGGGCGAGCTTCACCCTTTCGCCCGGGGAACCCACCCGAGCGTTCGAGAAAGGTGCCGCCGACCGTGCCCCACGGGCCACCGGCTTTCGCCCGCCTCGCGGCGGTCGGCTCTCCCTCCGGAAAAAAAAAAAAAAAAAAAAACAAGCCGGGGGACGGCACAACAAAAAGGCACATGGCGCGCGCCACACAAGGACACCCGTGCTAGCCACGGGGGCCGCGGGCCCGGGGCGGGGTGGGGCGAGGCACGCACCTCTCACCCCCCCCCCGCCCAACCCCACCGGCGTTCTCGCTCTCTCTCTCTCGCCTGCACGCCTTCCCTTTTCGTGGGCCCGCGCGCCTTCCGCGCGCGCTTCTCGGTGCCGCGGCTTAGGGCCGCGAGAGAAAAAAAAGCGACGGAGGCCTGGCGGGCGGCCCCCACACCGCCCGCAAGTCGGCACGTCCGAACAAAAAAAAAAAAAGGCAACGGACCCGGCTGGCACAACCCGCCCCCCCGCCCCTGCACCGGCGGTAAACGGCTCGATCCTCACAGGACCGAGGAAGGGCGAGGCGCCGCCGCCTCGCCCGCGACAACGCTCCGGGGGGGCTCTGGGTCGGCTTCCGGTCCGTGCTAGGGCGGCCGGCCACCGCGGCCGGCCTCCGCCCCTGAAAAAACTCGCCCGCGACGCGGGTCCCCGGCTTAAGGCCGAGGAAGGGGGACGACTTCAACAGCGCGCGCTGGTGGGGCGCGGGGTGCCGCCACCCCGGCTCCACAGCTCATCGGGCGACCGCCGTCACCGAGTCCCTCAAGCGAGGCAGCGACGCCGAGGCCGGGCCGCGCGCCCCGCCGCACGGGCCCCCGCCACCCTTCCGACACGGACACGCTGGCACAACCAGGTCGGGAAGCAGGGGAACGGGACGCCGCCACCTCGGCGGGCCCGCGCGCGCCGCGCTCGGGGCTCTCAGGCGAGGGCCGGGAAAAGCCCCGGCCGCGTCCACCCGCGGCTGCCGCCCACCGCACCGGAGCGACAGCCCGAAAGCGCGCCCGCCGAGCGGGGCGCGCCCCGGCTTAAGGCCGGGCAGGAAAGGGGCGAGGCGCCGCCGCCTCGCCCGCCAGCAATCCCCAGGGGGGGCGCCCCCCCTTCGCCAAGCCGGCCACAGCCGGGCCGAAGCGGGACACGGCCCACGAAGTCGATGGCCGCGGCCGACGGGCAGCTCGCAGCTCGTACTCGGTCTCTCTCGGCTTCTCTCCCTCTTTTTTTCCCTTCTCGATTTATTTCTCCTCTTTCTCTCGAGCTCTCTCTCGCCTCTCGAACCGTACACACCCCGTTTCCCTGGGCCAGACGGGCGGACCGGGACGACGCCACGGGGCTCGTCCCGCGTCAGCGGCACTCGCCTCGCTCGGAGGACTGCGCACGGGGGCCCCCGGCCTCCCTCGCCGCTTCGGTCACAGGCACGGGACGAGCCTGCGGGGAGACGGCCCGTCACCTCGCTCCCATAGTACGGACAGACGAGTCCCAGGCCGCAGACGCCTCCAAGAGGACCGATGGAAAGCGACCGGGAAGGTGCGCCGCCGCAGGCCGGCCCCTGCGATGACGTAGCCGGAGGCAGCTGAAAACAGCGACCCCTTGGTGAACTTCCGGAGCCGGCCGCGACAACAGGTCTACCCGGCCGCGACAACAGGTCTACCCGGCCGCTGCCGGAAATCGCCTAAGTCCCTCCGGAGCGAGGTAGACCTGTTGTCCGCCGTCCACCGCCCGCCGCCCGGGCGCCGCGCCGGGCCCGGCGGCCCCGGAGCCGGGGTAGACCTGTTGTCCCCGGGGTAGACCTGCTGTCCGCGGGGTAGACCTGCTGTCCCCGGGGTAGACCTGTTGTCCGCGGGGTAGACCTGTTGTCCCCGGGGTAGACCTGCTGTCCGCGGGGTAGACCTGCTGTCCCCGGGGTAGACCTGCTGTCCGCGGGGTAGACCTGCTGTCCGCGGGGTAGACCTGCTGTCCGCGGGGTAGACCTGCTGTCCCCGGGGTAGACCTGCTGTCCCCGGGGTAGACCTGCTGTCCGCGGGGTAGACCTGCTGTCCGCGGGGTAGACCTGCTGTCCGCGGGGTAGACCTGCTGTCCGCGGGGTAGACCGGTTGTCCGCGGGGTAGACCTGCTGTCCGCGGGGTAGACCTGCTGTCCCCGGGGTAGACCTGCTGTCCGCGGGGTAGACCTGCTGTCCGCGGGGTAGACCGGTTGTCCGCGGGGTAGACCTGCTGTCCGCGGGGTAGACCTGCTGTCCGCGGGGTAGACCTGCTGTCCGCGGGGTAGACCTGCTGTCCGCGGGGTAGACCTGCTGTCCGCGGGGTAGACCGGTTGTCCGCGGGGTAGACCTGCTGTCCGCGGGGTAGACCTGCTGTCCGCGGGGTAGACCGGTTGTCCGCGGGGTAGACCTGCTGTCCGCGGGGTAGACCCGCTGTCCGCGAGGTAGACCCGCTGTCCGCGGGGTAGACCCGCTGTCCGCGGGGTAGACCTGCTGTCCCCGGGGCAGACCCGCTGTCCCCGGGGCAGACCTGCTGTCCCCGGGGTAGACCTGTTGTCCGCCGCCCACCGCCCGCCGCCCGGGCGCCGCGCCGAGCCCGGCGGCCCCGGAGCCGGGCTAGACCTGCTGTCCGCCGCCCGGTTTTGGGGTTTTGGGGGTTTATTCCTTCCCGCCCCCCCCCCGCCCCAATCCCGTTTCTTTTCTCCTTTCTTTGAAAGAACGACTCTCCTATTTGTTTGGTACAAGAAGAAACCCGTCCGGAAGAGAAATTTTCTTGGCAAATCTTATTTCGTTTTTCTCTAGTATCCAGAGCACCCCCAGACCGAGCTGACGGGCCGCCTGCGCCCTGTGCAAGCGGGAAAGCGGGCGGCCGCTTTTGGGCCGGTTCTTTCACGGTCCGCAGAGACCCTCCAGGCCCGGCAGGGGTCTGGGGGGCCCCGGGGGCTCGGAGCCGAGGCGCCCGGGGCCGGGACGAAGCCGCCGGCCCCTGGCCCTCGTTCCCACAGACAGAGAGAGAGAGAGAGAGAGAGAGACAGACACAGTGACACACACGCCCACTCCACACACTCGCACTCCGCCGCCACCCCCTCGGACACCGCACCCACCACCCGCGCCGCTCCCTCCCTCCCGGATGCGCGGGCCGCCCGCCTTACACGAGCTTGCAGGCCGGGACAGGGCCAGGCGGGGGGGGGGCATCGGTTGGAGGAACACAGGTCTACCCCGGCACGCGGCGGCCGGAGGCTAAGTCGGAGCCGAGATACCAGGTCTACGAAGGGGCCGGGCGAAGGTAAGCCACGACGGGGCCGAGACAACAGGTCTACCCACGGTCCCGGAGCCGGGAGACCGAGGCCGGCCGGGCACAACAGGTCTAGCCACGGTCCCGGCGCCCGGAGGCCGAGGCCGGCCGGGCACAACAGGTCTAGCCACGGTCCCGGCGCCCGGAGGCCGAGGCCGGCCGGGGGACACAGGTCTACCCACGGTCCCGGCGCCCGGAGGCCGAGGCCCGCCGGGGACAACAGGTCTAGCCACGGTCCCGGCGGCCGGAGGCCGAGGCCGGCCGGGGAGCACAGGTCTACCCACGGTCCGGTCGGCCGGAGGCCGAGGCCGGCCGGGGAGAACAGGTCTACCCACGGTCCCGGAGACCGAGGCCGTCCGGGGAGAACAGGTCTACCCACGGTCCGGTCGGCCGGGGACATCAGGTCTACCCACGGTCCCGGAGACCGAGGCCGGCCGGGTACAACAGGTCTACCCAGGGTCCGGTCGGCCGGGGACAACAGGTCTACCCACGGTCCGGTCGGCCGGGGACAACAGGTCTACCCACGACCTGGTCGGCCGGGGACAACAGGTCTACCCACGACCTGGTCGGCCGGGGACATCAGGTCTACCCACGGTCCGGTCGGCCGGGGACAACAGGTCTACCCACGGTCCGGTCGGCCGGGGACAACAGGTCTACCCACGACCTGGTCGGCCGGGGACATCAGGTCTACCCACGGTCCCGGAGACCAAGGCCGGCCGGGGACAACAGGTCTACCCACGACCTGGTCGGCCGGGGACATCAGGTCTACCCACGGTCCCGGAGACCGAGGCCGGCCGGGGACAACAGGTCTACCCACGACCTGGTCGGCCGGGGACATCAGGTCTACCCACGGTCCCGGAGACCAAGGCCGGCCGGGGACAACAGGTCTACCCACGAC
>NW_027100148.1:32500-37500 GCF_031753505.1 Anomalospiza imberbis
CGCCCGCCGACCGGTCGCGGGCGAGCGACCGGTCGCCGGCGAGGCTGGGCCGAGCGGAGCCGCTCAAGAGACGGGACCCGCTACGGCGCGTCGCCCCACCGGGCCGCGCGGAAAGCACCGGACGTGCTAGAGGAGACAGCGACCCGACGAGGCGGGCGCGGCCCGGACACCGAGGCCCCTCGCAGCCGGGGCGGCTCGCTCGGCAGCAGGCGGCGGAACGGCAAAAGGAGCGCCGTGGGGTCCGCGCGCGCGGATCGGGCTTTTTTTTCACCCGCGGGTCCGCACCCCCCCAACATCGGTTCATTCCTTCGGCCCTCTTGGCTTCTTTTTTCTCTCGCTCTCGTTTTCTCTCTCTCTCTGTGCATCTCTCAAAGCTCTCGCGGCTCAGCTCCAGCCGCACCGCCGCCCGGCGCTGCTCGCGGCCGGCACCCGCGGGCGCTGCCCGGGACCGAGGCCAGCAACCGGCACGCCTCGCGTGTTTTCGGAAGGACACCTTGGCAAACTGGCGGGGCCACGCGGCCGTCACACAGCCAGGGACGGTCAAGACGCCCTCCCCCCGGCAGCGGGAGGGGCGACACCTCGCCTGCGACGGGAAGCGAAGCGGAAAGGAGACCGCCCGGCCCGAGCACCGGACCCCGCCGTAGGCTTCCCCATGACAGAGAAGCCCCGGAAGAGCCCGGCCGGCCGGGGGCCCTCTCCGACGCGACCCGAAAAGCCACATCGATCGGACAAGGAGGCGGCGGCTGCGGAGAAGAGGAGGGCAAAGCAGCCGCCGAAACGCTGACCAGGGCCCCGACGGCCACGCCGGCCCTGGGACAGCCGCCCGAGGATCGGGCGCGGCAGAGGAGCGTAAGGAGGGGGGGGGGTGCCGCCACCCGCCCGCGGACAACACTTCTCTCGGCCAGGCAACGGCGGGGCGGGACCGCCGGGCTAGGGGCGAGCTTCACCCTTTCGCCCGGGGAACCCACCCGAGCGTTCGAGAAAGGTGCCGCCGACCGTGCCCCACGGGCCACCGGCTTTCGCCCGCCTCGCGGCGGTCGGCTCTCCCTCCGGAAAAAAAAAAAAAAAAAAAAACAAGCCGGGGGACGGCACAACAAAAAGGCACATGGCGCGCGCCACACAAGGACACCCGTGCTAGCCACGGGGGCCGCGGGCCCGGGGCGGGGTGGGGCGAGGCACGCACCTCTCACCCCCCCCCCGCCCAACCCCACCGGCGTTCTCGCTCTCTCTCTCTCGCCTGCACGCCTTCCCTTTTCGTGGGCCCGCGCGCCTTCCGCGCGCGCTTCTCGGTGCCGCGGCTTAGGGCCGCGAGAGAAAAAAAAGCGACGGAGGCCTGGCGGGCGGCCCCCACACCGCCCGCAAGTCGGCACGTCCGAACAAAAAAAAAAAAAGGCAACGGACCCGGCTGGCACAACCCGCCCCCCCGCCCCTGCACCGGCGGTAAACGGCTCGATCCTCACAGGACCGAGGAAGGGCGAGGCGCCGCCGCCTCGCCCGCGACAACGCTCCGGGGGGGCTCTGGGTCGGCTTCCGGTCCGTGCTAGGGCGGCCGGCCACCGCGGCCGGCCTCCGCCCCTGAAAAAACTCGCCCGCGACGCGGGTCCCCGGCTTAAGGCCGAGGAAGGGGGACGACTTCAACAGCGCGCGCTGGTGGGGCGCGGGGTGCCGCCACCCCGGCTCCACAGCTCATCGGGCGACCGCCGTCACCGAGTCCCTCAAGCGAGGCAGCGACGCCGAGGCCGGGCCGCGCGCCCCGCCGCACGGGCCCCCGCCACCCTTCCGACACGGACACGCTGGCACAACCAGGTCGGGAAGCAGGGGAACGGGACGCCGCCACCTCGGCGGGCCCGCGCGCGCCGCGCTCGGGGCTCTCAGGCGAGGGCCGGGAAAAGCCCCGGCCGCGTCCACCCGCGGCTGCCGCCCACCGCACCGGAGCGACAGCCCGAAAGCGCGCCCGCCGAGCGGGGCGCGCCCCGGCTTAAGGCCGGGCAGGAAAGGGGCGAGGCGCCGCCGCCTCGCCCGCCAGCAATCCCCAGGGGGGGCGCCCCCCCTTCGCCAAGCCGGCCACAGCCGGGCCGAAGCGGGACACGGCCCACGAAGTCGATGGCCGCGGCCGACGGGCAGCTCGCAGCTCGTACTCGGTCTCTCTCGGCTTCTCTCCCTCTTTTTTTCCCTTCTCGATTTATTTCTCCTCTTTCTCTCGAGCTCTCTCTCGCCTCTCGAACCGTACACACCCCGTTTCCCTGGGCCAGACGGGCGGACCGGGACGACGCCACGGGGCTCGTCCCGCGTCAGCGGCACTCGCCTCGCTCGGAGGACTGCGCACGGGGGCCCCCGGCCTCCCTCGCCGCTTCGGTCACAGGCACGGGACGAGCCTGCGGGGAGACGGCCCGTCACCTCGCTCCCATAGTACGGACAGACGAGTCCCAGGCCGCAGACGCCTCCAAGAGGACCGATGGAAAGCGACCGGGAAGGTGCGCCGCCGCAGGCCGGCCCCTGCGATGACGTAGCCGGAGGCAGCTGAAAACAGCGACCCCTTGGTGAACTTCCGGAGCCGGCCGCGACAACAGGTCTACCCGGCCGCGACAACAGGTCTACCCGGCCGCTGCCGGAAATCGCCTAAGTCCCTCCGGAGCGAGGTAGACCTGTTGTCCGCCGTCCACCGCCCGCCGCCCGGGCGCCGCGCCGGGCCCGGCGGCCCCGGAGCCGGGGTAGACCTGTTGTCCCCGGGGTAGACCTGCTGTCCGCGGGGTAGACCTGCTGTCCCCGGGGTAGACCTGCTGTCCGCGGGGTAGACCTGCTGTCCCCGGGGTAGACCTGCTGTCCGCGGGGTAGACCTGCTGTCCGCGGGGTAGACCTGCTGTCCCCGGGGTAGACCTGCTGTCCGCGGGGTAGACCTGCTGTCCGCGGGGTAGACCTGCTGTCCGCGGGGTAGACCTGCTGTCCGCGGGGTAGACCTGCTGTCCGCGGGGTAGACCTGCTGTCCGCGGGGTAGACCTGCTGTCCGCGGGGTAGACCTGCTGTCCGCGGGGTAGACCGGTTGTCCGCGGGGTAGACCTGCTGTCCGCGGGGTAGACCTGCTGTCCGCGGGGTAGACCGGTTGTCCGCGGGGTAGACCTGCTGTCCGCGGGGTAGACCTGCTGTCCCCGGGGTAGACCTGCTGTCCGCGGGGTAGACCTGCTGTCCGCGGGGTAGACCGGTTGTCCGCGGGGTAGACCTGCTGTCCGCGGGGTAGACCTGCTGTCCGCGGGGTAGACCTGCTGTCCGCGGGGTAGACCTGCTGTCCGCGGGGTAGACCTGCTGTCCGCGGGGTAGACCGGTTGTCCGCGGGGTAGACCTGCTGTCCGCGGGGTAGACCTGCTGTCCGCGGGGTAGACCGGTTGTCCGCGGGGTAGACCTGCTGTCCGCGGGGTAGACCCGCTGTCCGCGAGGTAGACCCGCTGTCCGCGGGGTAGACCCGCTGTCCGCGGGGTAGACCTGCTGTCCCCGGGGCAGACCCGCTGTCCCCGGGGCAGACCTGCTGTCCCCGGGGTAGACCTGTTGTCCGCCGCCCACCGCCCGCCGCCCGGGCGCCGCGCCGAGCCCGGCGGCCCCGGAGCCGGGCTAGACCTGCTGTCCGCCGCCCGGTTTTGGGGTTTTGGGGGTTTATTCCTTCCCGCCCCCCCCCCGCCCCAATCCCGTTTCTTTTCTCCTTTCTTTGAAAGAACGACTCTCCTATTTGTTTGGTACAAGAAGAAACCCGTCCGGAAGAGAAATTTTCTTGGCAAATCTTATTTCGTTTTTCTCTAGTATCCAGAGCACCCCCAGACCGAGCTGACGGGCCGCCTGCGCCCTGTGCAAGCGGGAAAGCGGGCGGCCGCTTTTGGGCCGGTTCTTTCACGGTCCGCAGAGACCCTCCAGGCCCGGCAGGGGTCTGGGGGGCCCCGGGGGCTCGGAGCCGAGGCGCCCGGGGCCGGGACGAAGCCGCCGGCCCCTGGCCCTCGTTCCCACAGACAGAGAGAGAGAGAGAGAGAGAGAGACAGACACAGTGACACACACGCCCACTCCACACACTCGCACTCCGCCGCCACCCCCTCGGACACCGCACCCACCACCCGCGCCGCTCCCTCCCTCCCGGATGCGCGGGCCGCCCGCCTTACACGAGCTTGCAGGCCGGGACAGGGCCAGGCGGGGGGGGGGCATCGGTTGGAGGAACACAGGTCTACCCCGGCACGCGGCGGCCGGAGGCTAAGTCGGAGCCGAGATACCAGGTCTACGAAGGGGCCGGGCGAAGGTAAGCCACGACGGGGCCGAGACAACAGGTCTACCCACGGTCCCGGAGCCGGGAGACCGAGGCCGGCCGGGCACAACAGGTCTAGCCACGGTCCCGGCGCCCGGAGGCCGAGGCCGGCCGGGCACAACAGGTCTAGCCACGGTCCCGGCGCCCGGAGGCCGAGGCCGGCCGGGGGACACAGGTCTACCCACGGTCCCGGCGCCCGGAGGCCGAGGCCCGCCGGGGACAACAGGTCTAGCCACGGTCCCGGCGGCCGGAGGCCGAGGCCGGCCGGGGAGCACAGGTCTACCCACGGTCCGGTCGGCCGGAGGCCGAGGCCGGCCGGGGAGAACAGGTCTACCCACGGTCCCGGAGACCGAGGCCGTCCGGGGAGAACAGGTCTACCCACGGTCCGGTCGGCCGGGGACATCAGGTCTACCCACGGTCCCGGAGACCGAGGCCGGCCGGGTACAACAGGTCTACCCAGGGTCCGGTCGGCCGGGGACAACAGGTCTACCCACGGTCCGGTCGGCCGGGGACAACAGGTCTACCCACGACCTGGTCGGCCGGGGACAACAGGTCTACCCACGACCTGGTCGGCCGGGGACATCAGGTCTACCCACGGTCCGGTCGGCCGGGGACAACAGGTCTACCCACGGTCCGGTCGGCCGGGGACAACAGGTCTACCCACGACCTGGTCGGCCGGGGACATCAGGTCTACCCACGGTCCCGGAGACCAAGGCCGGCC
>NW_027100148.1:50000-55000 GCF_031753505.1 Anomalospiza imberbis
ATTCGGACGGCGCGAGCCTCTGCCCTCGTTTCTCTCCCTCCCGGTCTCTCTCTCTCTCTCTCTCTCTCTCGGGGGGCTTTTTTTTTTTCTTTCCTTTCGGGGCCCCGCGCCCCGTTCGTTCTTCCAGGCTCGGCCTCGCGTTCAAAGTCACGCGCGCGGCGCGCGGGACGGGGGCTCGGCCGGGGCTGACCCGCCCCCGAGGCCGGCCCGCCCGCCGACCGGTCGCGGGCGAGCGACCGGTCGCCGGCGAGGCTGGGCCGAGCGGAGCCGCTCAAGAGACGGGACCCGCTACGGCGCGTCGCCCCACCGGGCCGCGCGGAAAGCACCGGACGTGCTAGAGGAGACAGCGACCCGACGAGGCGGGCGCGGCCCGGACACCGAGGCCCCTCGCAGCCGGGGCGGCTCGCTCGGCAGCAGGCGGCGGAACGGCAAAAGGAGCGCCGTGGGGTCCGCGCGCGCGGATCGGGCTTTTTTTTCACCCGCGGGTCCGCACCCCCCCAACATCGGTTCATTCCTTCGGCCCTCTTGGCTTCTTTTTTCTCTCGCTCTCGTTTTCTCTCTCTCTCTGTGCATCTCTCAAAGCTCTCGCGGCTCAGCTCCAGCCGCACCGCCGCCCGGCGCTGCTCGCGGCCGGCACCCGCGGGCGCTGCCCGGGACCGAGGCCAGCAACCGGCACGCCTCGCGTGTTTTCGGAAGGACACCTTGGCAAACTGGCGGGGCCACGCGGCCGTCACACAGCCAGGGACGGTCAAGACGCCCTCCCCCCGGCAGCGGGAGGGGCGACACCTCGCCTGCGACGGGAAGCGAAGCGGAAAGGAGACCGCCCGGCCCGAGCACCGGACCCCGCCGTAGGCTTCCCCATGACAGAGAAGCCCCGGAAGAGCCCGGCCGGCCGGGGGCCCTCTCCGACGCGACCCGAAAAGCCACATCGATCGGACAAGGAGGCGGCGGCTGCGGAGAAGAGGAGGGCAAAGCAGCCGCCGAAACGCTGACCAGGGCCCCGACGGCCACGCCGGCCCTGGGACAGCCGCCCGAGGATCGGGCGCGGCAGAGGAGCGTAAGGAGGGGGGGGGGTGCCGCCACCCGCCCGCGGACAACACTTCTCTCGGCCAGGCAACGGCGGGGCGGGACCGCCGGGCTAGGGGCGAGCTTCACCCTTTCGCCCGGGGAACCCACCCGAGCGTTCGAGAAAGGTGCCGCCGACCGTGCCCCACGGGCCACCGGCTTTCGCCCGCCTCGCGGCGGTCGGCTCTCCCTCCGGAAAAAAAAAAAAAAAAAAAAACAAGCCGGGGGACGGCACAACAAAAAGGCACATGGCGCGCGCCACACAAGGACACCCGTGCTAGCCACGGGGGCCGCGGGCCCGGGGCGGGGTGGGGCGAGGCACGCACCTCTCACCCCCCCCCCGCCCAACCCCACCGGCGTTCTCGCTCTCTCTCTCTCGCCTGCACGCCTTCGCTTTTCGTGGGCCCGCGCGCCTTCCGCGCGCGCTTCTCGGTGCCGCGGCTTAGGGCCGCGAGAGAAAAAAAAGCGACGGAGGCCTGGCGGGCGGCCCCCACACCGCCCGCAAGTCGGCACGTCCGAACAAAAAAAAAAAAAGGCAACGGACCCGGCTGGCACAACCCGCCCCCCCGCCCCTGCACCGGCGGTAAACGGCTCGATCCTCACAGGACCGAGGAAGGGCGAGGCGCCGCCGCCTCGCCCGCGACAACGCTCCGGGGGGGCTCTGGGTCGGCTTCCGGTCCGTGCTAGGGCGGCCGGCCACCGCGGCCGGCCTCCGCCCCTGAAAAAACTCGCCCGCGACGCGGGTCCCCGGCTTAAGGCCGAGGAAGGGGGACGACTTCAACAGCGCGCGCTGGTGGGGCGCGGGGTGCCGCCACCCCGGCTCCACAGCTCATCGGGCGACCGCCGTCACCGAGTCCCTCAAGCGAGGCAGCGACGCCGAGGCCGGGCCGCGCGCCCCGCCGCACGGGCCCCCGCCACCCTTCCGACACGGACACGCTGGCACAACCAGGTCGGGAAGCAGGGGAACGGGACGCCGCCACCTCGGCGGGCCCGCGCGCGCCGCGCTCGGGGCTCTCAGGCGAGGGCCGGGAAAAGCCCCGGCCGCGTCCACCCGCGGCTGCCGCCCACCGCACCGGAGCGACAGCCCGAAAGCGCGCCCGCCGAGCGGGGCGCGCCCCGGCTTAAGGCCGGGCAGGAAAGGGGCGAGGCGCCGCCGCCTCGCCCGCCAGCAATCCCCAGGGGGGGCGCCCCCCCTTCGCCAAGCCGGCCACAGCCGGGCCGAAGCGGGACACGGCCCACGAAGTCGATGGCCGCGGCCGACGGGCAGCTCGCAGCTCGTACTCGGTCTCTCTCGGCTTCTCTCCCTCTTTTTTTCCCTTCTCGATTTATTTCTCCTCTTTCTCTCGAGCTCTCTCTCGCCTCTCGAACCGTACACACCCCGTTTCCCTGGGCCAGACGGGCGGACCGGGACGACGCCACGGGGCTCGTCCCGCGTCAGCGGCACTCGCCTCGCTCGGAGGACTGCGCACGGGGGCCCCCGGCCTCCCTCGCCGCTTCGGTCACAGGCACGGGACGAGCCTGCGGGGAGACGGCCCGTCACCTCGCTCCCATAGTACGGACAGACGAGTCCCAGGCCGCAGACGCCTCCAAGAGGACCGATGGAAAGCGACCGGGAAGGTGCGCCGCCGCAGGCCGGCCCCTGCGATGACGTAGCCGGAGGCAGCTGAAAACAGCGACCCCTTGGTGAACTTCCGGAGCCGGCCGCGACAACAGGTCTACCCGGCCGCGACAACAGGTCTACCCGGCCGCTGCCGGAAATCGCCTAAGTCCCTCCGGAGCGAGGTAGACCTGTTGTCCGCCGTCCACCGCCCGCCGCCCGGGCGCCGCGCCGGGCCCGGCGGCCCCGGAGCCGGGGTAGACCTGTTGTCCCCGGGGTAGACCTGCTGTCCGCGGGGTAGACCTGCTGTCCCCGGGGTAGACCTGCTGTCCGCGGGGTAGACCTGCTGTCCCCGGGGTAGACCTGCTGTCCGCGGGGTAGACCTGCTGTCCGCGGGGTAGACCTGCTGTCCCCGGGGTAGACCTGCTGTCCGCGGGGTAGACCTGCTGTCCGCGGGGTAGACCTGCTGTCCGCGGGGTAGACCTGCTGTCCGCGGGGTAGACCTGCTGTCCGCGGGGTAGACCTGCTGTCCGCGGGGTAGACCTGCTGTCCGCGGGGTAGACCTGCTGTCCGCGGGGTAGACCGGTTGTCCGCGGGGTAGACCTGCTGTCCGCGGGGTAGACCTGCTGTCCGCGGGGTAGACCGGTTGTCCGCGGGGTAGACCTGCTGTCCGCGGGGTAGACCTGCTGTCCCCGGGGTAGACCTGCTGTCCGCGGGGTAGACCTGCTGTCCGCGGGGTAGACCGGTTGTCCGCGGGGTAGACCTGCTGTCCGCGGGGTAGACCTGCTGTCCGCGGGGTAGACCTGCTGTCCGCGGGGTAGACCTGCTGTCCGCGGGGTAGACCTGCTGTCCGCGGGGTAGACCGGTGTTCCGCGGGGTAGACCTGCTGTCCGCGGGGTAGACCTGCTGTCCGCGGGGTAGACCGGTTGTCCGCGGGGTAGACCTGCTGTCCGCGGGGTAGACCCGCTGTCCGCGAGGTAGACCCGCTGTCCGCGGGGTAGACCCGCTGTCCGCGGGGTAGACCTGCTGTCCCCGGGGCAGACCCGCTGTCCCCGGGGCAGACCTGCTGTCCCCGGGGTAGACCTGTTGTCCGCCGCCCACCGCCCGCCGCCCGGGCGCCGCGCCGAGCCCGGCGGCCCCGGAGCCGGGCTAGACCTGCTGTCCGCCGCCCGGTTTTGGGGTTTTGGGGGTTTATTCCTTCCCGCCCCCCCCCCGCCCCAATCCCGTTTCTTTTCTCCTTTCTTTGAAAGAACGACTCTCCTATTTGTTTGGTACAAGAAGAAACCCGTCCGGAAGAGAAATTTTCTTGGCAAATCTTATTTCGTTTTTCTCTAGTATCCAGAGCACCCCCAGACCGAGCTGACGGGCCGCCTGCGCCCTGTGCAAGCGGGAAAGCGGGCGGCCGCTTTTGGGCCGGTTCTTTCACGGTCCGCAGAGACCCTCCAGGCCCGGCAGGGGTCTGGGGGGCCCCGGGGGCTCGGAGCCGAGGCGCCCGGGGCCGGGACGAAGCCGCCGGCCCCTGGCCCTCGTTCCCACAGACAGAGAGAGAGAGAGAGAGAGAGAGACAGACACAGTGACACACACGCCCACTCCACACACTCGCACTCCGCCGCCACCCCCTCGGACACCGCACCCACCACCCGCGCCGCTCCCTCCCTCCCGGATGCGCGGGCCGCCCGCCTTACACGAGCTTGCAGGCCGGGACAGGGCCAGGCGGGGGGGGGGCATCGGTTGGAGGAACACAGGTCTACCCCGGCACGCGGCGGCCGGAGGCTAAGTCGGAGCCGAGATACCAGGTCTACGAAGGGGCCGGGCGAAGGTAAGCCACGACGGGGCCGAGACAACAGGTCTACCCACGGTCCCGGAGCCGGGAGACCGAGGCCGGCCGGGCACAACAGGTCTAGCCACGGTCCCGGCGCCCGGAGGCCGAGGCCGGCCGGGCACAACAGGTCTAGCCACGGTCCCGGCGCCCGGAGGCCGAGGCCGGCCGGGGGACACAGGTCTACCCACGGTCCCGGCGCCCGGAGGCCGAGGCCCGCCGGGGACAACAGGTCTAGCCACGGTCCCGGCGGCCGGAGGCCGAGGCCGGCCGGGGAGCACAGGTCTACCCACGGTCCGGTCGGCCGGAGGCCGAGGCCGGCCGGGGAGAACAGGTCTACCCACGGTCCCGGAGACCGAGGCCGTCCGGGGAGAACAGGTCTACCCACGGTCCGGTCGGCCGGGGACATCAGGTCTACCCACGGTCCCGGAGACCGAGGCCGGCCGGGTACAACAGGTCTACCCAGGGTCCGGTCGGCCGGGGACAACAGGTCTACCCACGGTCCGGTCGGCCGGGGAC
>NW_027100148.1:62500-65000 GCF_031753505.1 Anomalospiza imberbis
CAAGTGCGTTCGAAGTGTCGATGATCAATGTGTCCTGCAATTCACATTAATTCTCGCAGCTAGCTGCGTTCTTCATCGACGCACGAGCCGAGTGATCCACCGCTAAGAGTTGTCTGGCTTTCGGCACCGACCCCGCGCGCGCGGGGGGGCCGGGAGCCGCTCTCGCCCGGAGCGGCCCCCCTTTTTTTTCTCTGGCGCCGAGGCCCCGCGCGGGGCCTGGCTCCGACCGTACGAGCAACGCGGAAAACCCCGGAGGGGGCGCGTGCGAGAAGAACACGGGAGGAACCCCACGGAACGCTCCCAAGGCCGGCCGAGAGGCGGGGGGACCCGCGCCCCCGACCGCCTCCCCCCGCCCGGCGAGGGGAGGCGCCGCCTACGTGTGCCGTCCTTCGGAGGCGGCCCAGGCGCCCGGGCTCGGCCCGGCCCTCCGCGCGGAGGGCCGCGCGGCGCGCGCCGCGGGAGCGCGGTGGCCCGCCCGGCCTCGCCGGCGCGGCGCCACGCGCCGGCGCGCGGCCCTCGGACCCCGCGCGCGCGCTTGCCTCCCCCCTGGAACCGCCGCCGCGCCGGCTCTCGCGGAGCGCCGCCGCGCCCACGCGCGCGGCCGACTCTCTCTCCCCAGGGGCCTTGCTGCGCTCGAGACGCCACGCGACGACCGCCGCCCCGCCGCCGGGCGCCGCGCCCCCCCCCGCCGGACCGCTGCCCGCCGGGGGAAGGCGAGCGCCCGAGGGCTGCCCGAGGGCGGACCCGCCGCCGCGGCGGGCCGCACTTCCCGGGAACCGCCGTCCACCCGCACCGTCGGGGGCCCCCTTCCGCGAGCACGCGCCCGGCGGAAGGCGGTGCGGCGCTGAGCCGGGGGGCGACGCCCGCTCTCCTCGTTCGCCACCTGGAGAGCGGGCGCGGAAGCGCCCCCGCGGCCGCCCGCCACCCCTGCCCTCGGACCGCGCGCGGTCGCGAAGGGCCACGGGGAGGGTCCCGTGCCCGCGGGCGGCGGGAACACCGGCCGAGCGGCGCCGCCGCCGCTCGGCGCGGGGCCGCCCGTGCTCGCCGGCCTCCGACCGCGGAGGGACCGCCGAGCGCTCGCCCCGGGCGGGCGGGCGGGCGGACGGCCGGCCGGCGGCCGGCGCCGCCGGTGCGTTCGAGACGAAGGCCGCCGAGGGGAGAGAGGCACGGCCGCGCCAGGCGCGGCGCCGCCCGCGCGGGACGGCCGCGGCGGCCCAGAAGAGAGAGCGCGCGGCGGGCCCCGGCGGCCGCCGCCCCGCGGCTGAGGAAGGGCAGAGAGCGCGCGCCCTCTGCCGGCGCCGCCCGTTTCGAGCCCAGCGGGTCGGCCCCGCGGCCGACCGCGCGCGCCGCGGCCTCTCCGCCGAGGCCGGGCCGCGAAGAGGGGGGGGCAGGGCGCCCCTCCCCGGCGCGGCGCGACTACCCCCGCACGCGCGCGCGCGGCGGGGACGACCGCCGCGACGGCGGGCGCGACCGGTGGCCGCGGACACCACCGCAGGGGATCGGCGGGAGTAGCTCCCCACCCCTCAATGGAGCCGCAACGCCACCGCCCGCCACCCGCCGCCGCCGCCGCCGCCGCCGCCGCCGCCGCGGCGGGGCGCGCCGAGCCGCCCGAGTCTTTAAACCGCCGCCCGGCTCGGCGGCCCCTTTTTCGGTCCTTCCCGCGGCGTTTGACGACGCCGAGGGGGAAGCCTGGGACCGCCGAGGCGCGGAGCGCTAGGTACCTGGCCCTGGGGCGAGGGAAACGACCTGCATGGCCCCGCCGGGGTGCCTCCCCCGCTGCCGCCCTCGGGGGAGCGTCCACCGGCGGGGGCGCGCCCGACATCTGCCGCCACCACCGCGGCGTCCTCCTCGGGGCCCGGGGTTTCCCTCAGTAGCCCGGCGCTGCGCCCGAGAGGACCGCCGCAGCTCGGGCCGCCCCGCCGACGCGGGGAGGCGGCCCGGCCGCCGAGCGCCTCGCCGACCCCGCCGAGAGGCCGCGGCAATGACGACGACGACGAGGAGGCCGGGAAGGCCCCCGCCGCCGCCGCCGCCGCCGCCACCGCCGCCTCCCGGCGGCGGGTCGCGGCACGCGGCCGCGCGCGCGCGCGCACCCTGAAGCGCGGCCCGGAACGCCCGGAGGCTCGGCCCTCGCGGTTTTCTCCTCTCCTGCGCGCCACGGGAGCCGCCTCGGCCCGAGAGCGGGACTCTACCGGCCGGGCAAAGCCCCGCTCCCCGGTGCGGGAAGGGCCAGAGGAGCCGCCTCCTCCGAGCCCCGAAGGCGCCCCCTGCCTCCCAGCCCCTCGCCGTCGCCCGACGAGCGAAGGAGCGAGGGGCAAGAGGCGGGCGCGCCTCCTGGAGGGGGCCGTGCCGAGCACCCCCTCCCTCCCGCACCCGGGCGGCTCCCGCGCAGCCAGAGGAGCGAGGGCCGGGCTCGGGAGAACTCGGGCCGCGCCCGGGGCCGGCCCGCGCGCGGCCCCGCCAAGCCCCGGCGACCGGCGTTCGGCGGCGCCGGCCGCGGCGG
>NW_027100148.1:70000-72548 GCF_031753505.1 Anomalospiza imberbis
ACGGCCCACGAAGTCGATGGCCGCGGCCGACGGGCAGCTCGCAGCTCGTACTCGGTCTCTCTCGGCTTCTCTCCCTCTTTTTTTCCCTTCTCGATTTATTTCTCCTCTTTCTCTCGAGCTCTCTCTCGCCTCTCGAACCGTACACACCCCGTTTCCCTGGGCCAGACGGGCGGACCGGGACGACGCCACGGGGCTCGTCCCGCGTCAGCGGCACTCGCCTCGCTCGGAGGACTGCGCACGGGGGCCCCCGGCCTCCCTCGCCGCTTCGGTCACAGGCACGGGACGAGCCTGCGGGGAGACGGCCCGTCACCTCGCTCCCATAGTACGGACAGACGAGTCCCAGGCCGCAGACGCCTCCAAGAGGACCGATGGAAAGCGACCGGGAAGGTGCGCCGCCGCAGGCCGGCCCCTGCGATGACGTAGCCGGAGGCAGCTGAAAACAGCGACCCCTTGGTGAACTTCCGGAGCCGGCCGCGACAACAGGTCTACCCGGCCGCGACAACAGGTCTACCCGGCCGCTGCCGGAAATCGCCTAAGTCCCTCCGGAGCGAGGTAGACCTGTTGTCCGCCGTCCACCGCCCGCCGCCCGGGCGCCGCGCCGGGCCCGGCGGCCCCGGAGCCGGGGTAGACCTGTTGTCCCCGGGGTAGACCTGCTGTCCGCGGGGTAGACCTGCTGTCCCCGGGGTAGACCTGCTGTCCGCGGGGTAGACCTGCTGTCCCCGGGGTAGACCTGCTGTCCGCGGGGTAGACCTGCTGTCCGCGGGGTAGACCTGCTGTCCCCGGGGTAGACCTGCTGTCCGCGGGGTAGACCTGCTGTCCGCGGGGTAGACCTGCTGTCCGCGGGGTAGACCTGCTGTCCGCGGGGTAGACCTGCTGTCCGCGGGGTAGACCTGCTGTCCGCGGGGTAGACCTGCTGTCCGCGGGGTAGACCTGCTGTCCGCGGGGTAGACCGGTTGTCCGCGGGGTAGACCTGCTGTCCGCGGGGTAGACCTGCTGTCCGCGGGGTAGACCGGTTGTCCGCGGGGTAGACCTGCTGTCCGCGGGGTAGACCTGCTGTCCCCGGGGTAGACCTGCTGTCCGCGGGGTAGACCTGCTGTCCGCGGGGTAGACCGGTTGTCCGCGGGGTAGACCTGCTGTCCGCGGGGTAGACCTGCTGTCCGCGGGGTAGACCTGCTGTCCGCGGGGTAGACCTGCTGTCCGCGGGGTAGACCTGCTGTCCGCGGGGTAGACCGGTTGTCCGCGGGGTAGACCTGCTGTCCGCGGGGTAGACCTGCTGTCCGCGGGGTAGACCGGTTGTCCGCGGGGTAGACCTGCTGTCCGCGGGGTAGACCCGCTGTCCGCGAGGTAGACCCGCTGTCCGCGGGGTAGACCCGCTGTCCGCGGGGTAGACCTGCTGTCCCCGGGGCAGACCCGCTGTCCCCGGGGCAGACCTGCTGTCCCCGGGGTAGACCTGTTGTCCGCCGCCCACCGCCCGCCGCCCGGGCGCCGCGCCGAGCCCGGCGGCCCCGGAGCCGGGCTAGACCTGCTGTCCGCCGCCCGGTTTTGGGGTTTTGGGGGTTTATTCCTTCCCGCCCCCCCCCCGCCCCAATCCCGTTTCTTTTCTCCTTTCTTTGAAAGAACGACTCTCCTATTTGTTTGGTACAAGAAGAAACCCGTCCGGAAGAGAAATTTTCTTGGCAAATCTTATTTCGTTTTTCTCTAGTATCCAGAGCACCCCCAGACCGAGCTGACGGGCCGCCTGCGCCCTGTGCAAGCGGGAAAGCGGGCGGCCGCTTTTGGGCCGGTTCTTTCACGGTCCGCAGAGACCCTCCAGGCCCGGCAGGGGTCTGGGGGGCCCCGGGGGCTCGGAGCCGAGGCGCCCGGGGCCGGGACGAAGCCGCCGGCCCCTGGCCCTCGTTCCCACAGACAGAGAGAGAGAGAGAGAGAGAGAGACAGACACAGTGACACACACGCCCACTCCACACACTCGCACTCCGCCGCCACCCCCTCGGACACCGCACCCACCACCCGCGCCGCTCCCTCCCTCCCGGATGCGCGGGCCGCCCGCCTTACACGAGCTTGCAGGCCGGGACAGGGCCAGGCGGGGGGGGGGCATCGGTTGGAGGAACACAGGTCTACCCCGGCACGCGGCGGCCGGAGGCTAAGTCGGAGCCGAGATACCAGGTCTACGAAGGGGCCGGGCGAAGGTAAGCCACGACGGGGCCGAGACAACAGGTCTACCCACGGTCCCGGAGCCGGGAGACCGAGGCCGGCCGGGCACAACAGGTCTAGCCACGGTCCCGGCGCCCGGAGGCCGAGGCCGGCCGGGCACAACAGGTCTAGCCACGGTCCCGGCGCCCGGAGGCCGAGGCCGGCCGGGGGACACAGGTCTACCCACGGTCCCGGCGCCCGGAGGCCGAGGCCCGCCGGGGACAACAGGTCTAGCCACGGTCCCGGCGGCCGGAGGCCGAGGCCGGCCGGGGAGCACAGGTCTACCCACGGTCCGGTCGGCCGGAGGCCGAGGCCGGCCGGGGAGAACAGGTCTACCCACGGTCCCGGAGACCGAGGC